>NW_016107606.1:2239531-2320117 GCF_001604975.1 Cebus imitator
GAGAGATGCCAGATGTAGGTGATGGGGAGGAAGGCAGCAAATCACACTGCCACGTGTGTACCTATGCAACAATCTTGCATGTTCTTCACATGTACACCAAAACCTAAAATGCAATAAAATAAATAAATGGGAAAAAAAAAAACTAGCTCCTGGATTCATTGATTTATTTGAAGGGTTTTTCATGTCTCTGTCTCCTTCAATTCTGCCCTGATCTTAGTTTTTCTTGTCTTCTGCTAGTTTTTGAATTTGTTTGCTCTTGCTTCTCTAGTTGTTTTCATTGTGATGTTAGGGTGTCGATTTTAGATCATTCCCACTTTATCCTATGGGTACTTAGTGCTATAAATTTCCCTCTCAACACTGCTTTAGCTGTGTCCCAGAGATTCTGGTACATTGTGTGTTTGTTCTCACTGGTTTCAAAGAACTTATGTATTTCTGCTTTAATGTCATTATTTGCCCAGTAGTCATTCAGGAGCAGGTTGTTCAGTTTCCATGTAGTTGTGCCGTTTTGGGTGAGTTTCTTAATCCTGGGCTCTAATTTTATTACACTGTGATCTGAGAGACTGTTATGCTATCCATCCTTTTGCATTTGCTAAGGAGTGTTTTACTTCCAATTATGTGGTCAATTTTAGAATAAATTCTATGTGGTGATGAGAAGAATGTATATTTTGTTGATTGGAGGTGGAGAGTTCTGCAGACATCTATTAGGACCACTTGGTCCAGAGCTGAGTTCAAGTCCTGAATATCCTTGTTAATTTTCTGTCTTGTTGATCTGTCTAACATTGACAGATGTGTTAAGGTCTCCAGCTATTATCGTGTGAGAGTCTGTCTCTTTGTAGGTCTCTGAGAACTTGCTTTATGAATATATATATATATATATTTTATTATGGCCATTCTTGCAGGAATGAGATGATAATCACATTGTGATTCTGATTTGCATTTCTCTGATAACTAGTGATATTGAGCATTTTTCCATATGTTTCTTGGCTATTTGTATATCCTCTGAGAATTGTCTATTCATGTCCTTAGCTCACTTTTTGATGGGATTTCTTTTTTTTCCTTGCTGATTTGTTTGAGTTCTTTGTAGATTCTGGATATTAGTCCTTTGTCAGATGTACAGATTGTGAAGATTTTCTCCCATTCTGTGGGTTGTCTATCAACTCTGCTGATTGTTTCTTTTGCTATGCAGAAGCTTTGTAGTTTAATTAAGTCTCATCTTTTTATTGTTGTTTTTGTTGCATTTGCTTTTAGGTTCTTGTCATGAAGTCTTTGCCTAAGCCAATGTCTAGACAGGTTTTTCAGATGTTATCTTCTAGAATCATCCTGGAAACTACAGCCTTATAATATAGTTTGGAGTTGGGTAATGTGATGCCTCCAAATATCTGTTTGTTTAGTCTTGCTTTGGCTATGCAGGCTCTTTTTTGGTTCCACATGAATTTTAGGACTGTTTTTTTCTAGTTCTGTGAAGAATGATGGTGGTATTTTGATGGGAATTGCATTGAATTTGTAGATTGCTTTTGGCAGTATGGTCATTTTTACAATATTGATTCTACCCGTCCATGAGCATGGGATGTGTTTTCATTTGTTTGTGTCATCTATAATTTCTTTCAGCAGTGTTTTGTAGTTTTTCTTGTACAGGTCTTTCACATCCTTGGTTAGATATACTAAGAATTTTATTTTTTGCAGCTATTGTGAAAGGGGTTGAGTTCTTGATTTGATTCTCAGCTTGGTCATTGTTGGTGTATAGCGAAGCTACTGATTTGTGTACATTAATTTTGTATCCTGAAACCACTGAATTCATTTACCAGTTCTAGGAGCTTTTTGAATGAGTCTTTAGGGTTTTCTAGATATATGATCATATCATCAGCAAACAGTGACTGTTTGACTTCCACTTTACCAATGTGGATGCCCTTTATTTCTTTTTCTTGTCTGATTGCCCTGGCTAGAACTTCTAGTACTATGTTGAATAGAGGTAGTGAAAGTGGGCATCCTTGTCTTGTTCTAGTTCCCAGAAAAAATGCTTTCAACTTTTCCCCATTCAGTTTAATGTTGGCTGTGGGTTTGTCGTAGATGACTTTTATTATCTTAAGGTATTTCCCTTCTACGCCAGTTTTTCTGGGGGTTTTAATCATAAAGGAATGCTAAATTTTGTCAACTGCTTTTTCTGCATCTATTGAGATGATCATGTGATTTTTATTTTCAATTACGTTTACGTGTTGTATCACATTTATTAACATAAACCATTTATTGATGTTAAACCATCATTGCATCTCTGGTATGAAACCCACTTGATCATGATAGATTATCTTTTTGATATGCTGTTGGATTGGGCTCACTTGCATTTTGCTGAGGATTTTTGCATCTATGTTCATTAGGGATATTGGTCTGTAGTTTTCTTTTTTTGTTGTGTCCTTTCCTGGTTTTGGTATTAGGGCACTACTGGGTTTACAGAATGATTTAGGGAGGATTCCCTTTCTCTGTCTTCTGGAATAATGTCAAGAGGATTGGTACCAGTTCTCTTTGAATGTCTGATAGAAGTCAGCTGTGAGTCTGACTGGTCCTGGACTTTTTTTGTTGGCAATATTTAAATTACCATTTCAATCTCACTGCTTGTTACTGGTCTGTTCAGAGAGTCTATATCTTCCTGGAAATATACAATCTGAAGGGTTGTATATTTCCAGGAATTTAACCATTACTTCTAAGTTTTCACATAAACATGTTCATAGTAGCCTTGAATAATCTTTTGTATTTCTGTGGTATCAGTTGTGATATCTTCCATTTTGTTTCTAATTGATCTTATTTGGATCTTCTCTTTTCTTTTTTTGGTTAATCTTGCTAAAGGTCTATCAATTTTATTTATCTTTTCAAAGAACTAGCTTTTTGTTTCATTTATCTTTTGTATTTTTTTAACTGTTGTTTCAATTTACTTTAGTTCTGTTCTAATCTTCGTTATTTCTTTTGTTCTGCTGGGTTTGTGTTTGGATTGTTCTTGTTTCTCTAGTTCCATGAGGTGTGATCTTAGATTGCCTCTTTATGCTCTTTCACATTTCTTGGTGTGGACATTTAGTGCTATGAACTTAGCATCACTTTTGCTGTATCCCAGATGTTTTGATAGGTTGTATCACTAGTATTAATCAATTCAAATAATTTTTAAAATTTCCATCTTGATTTTATTTTTGACCCAATAATCATTTAGGAGCAGGTCATTTAATTCTCATGTATTTACATGATTTTGAGGGATTTTTTCTGGAGTTGATTTCATTTAATTCCACTGTGGTCCAAGAGAGTACTTGATATTAGTTCAATTGTCTTAAATGTACTGAGACTCGTTTTGTGGCCTATCATATGGTCTAGGAAAATGTTCCATGTGCTGGCAAGCAGAATGTGTATTCTGCAGTTGTTGCATAGAATGTTCTATAAATATCTGTTAAGTTGCTTGTTGTAGGATATAGTTTAAGTCCATTGTTTCTTTGTTGACTTTCTGTCTTGATGACCTATCTAGTGCTGTTAGGTCTAGTAGTAATCGTTTTATAAATTTTGGAGCTCCAGTGTTAGGTGCATATATATTTCGGATTGTGATATTTTCTGTTGGACTAGTCCTTTTAACATTATATAATGTCCCTTTTTGTCTTTTTTAACTGCTGTTGCTTTTGTTTTATCTGATATAAGAATAGCTACTCCTGATTGCTTTTGGTGTCCATTTGCATGGTATATATTTTTCCATCCCTTTGCCTTAAGTTAATGTGAGTTCTTATGTGTTAGGTGAGTCCCCTGACAACAGCAGAAACTTGATTGGTGAACTCTTATCCATTCTGCCATTCTGTATCTTTCAAGAGGAGCATTTAGGCCACTTACATTCAATGTCAGTATCAGGATGTGAGGTATACATTGTGCTATTTTTTGCCTGAATACTTTGTGATTTTTCATTGTGTTATTGTTATATTGATCATGTGAGATTTATGCCCTAAGGAGATTCTATTTTGGTGTATTTTGAGGATTTGTTTAAAAATTTAGAGTTCCTTTGAGCAGTCGTTATAGTGCTGACTTAGTAATGGTGAATTCTCTCAGCATTTGTTTGTCTGGGAAAGATTGTATCTTTCCTTCATTTACAAAGCTTAGTTTTCACTGGATACAAAATTCCTGGCTGATAATTGTTTCCTTTAAGGAGGGTAAAAAGAGAACACAATCCCTTCTAGCTCGTAGGGTTTCTCTTGAGAAATCTGCTGTTAATCTGACAGGTTTTCCTTTACAGGTTACTTGATGCTGTTGCCGGCTCTTAAGATACCTTTCTTTGTCTTGACTTGAAATAACCTGACAACTATGTGCCCAGGATGTGATCTTTTTGTGATGTTGATGTCTTTTACTTCGATACTCAGGTTTTTAGGGTTTTTTTTTTATCATGAAGAAATGTTAAATTTTATCAAATAGTTTTTCAGCATCAATTTAAGTGATCATATGGTTTTTATCCTTCATTCTGTTGACGTGATGTAGCACATTTATTAATTTGCTTATGTTGAACCATCCTTGCATCCCAGGGATAAACCCCATTTCATCGTGATTAATGATGTTTCTAATGTATTGTTGAATTCAGTTTGCTAGTATTTTTTGAGAATTTTTGCATCAATGTTCATCAGAGATATTGGCCTGTAGTTTTATTTTCTCATGTGTCTTTGGTTTTGATGTTGGGTTAATATTAGCCTTGTAGAACGAGTTTAGAAGAATTTCCTCCTCCTCTATTTTTCAAAATAGTTTGAGTAAAATTGGAATTAGTTTCTCTTTAAACATTTGGTAGAATTTGGCAGTAAAGTCATCAGGTCCGGGGCTTTTTTTTCTGGGAAACATCTTGTTACAGCTTTGATCTTGTTATTTGTTATTGGTCTTTTCAGGTTTTGGACTTCTTCCTGGTTCAATCTTGGTAGGTTGTATGTGTCTAGGAATTTGTTCATTTCTTATAGATTTTCCAATTTATGGGAATATTGTTGTTCTTAGTAGCCATTAATGATCCTTTGAATTTCTGCAGTGTCCTTTGTAATGGCTCCTTTTTCATTTCTATTTGTATTTATTTGGATGTTCTCTCCTTTTTTCTCAGTTAGTTTGGCTAAAGGTTTGTCAATTTTGTTTAACTTTAAAAAACAAACAACCTTCTGTTTCATTGATCTTTTGTATTGTTTTCTTCATTTCAATTTCATTGATTTCTGATCTGATATTTATTATTTCTTTTCTTCTACTTTTGAGTTCAGTTTGCTCTTGCTTTTCCCTTCTTTAAGATGCATTGTTAGATTGTTTATTTGAAGTTTTTTCTCTTTTTGACATAGGCACTTATAGCTATAAATTTCCCTCTTAATACTGCTTTTGCTGTATCCCATAGGTTTTGGTATGTTGTGTTTCCATTATCATTTGTTTCAAGAAAATTTTCACTTTCTTTCTTCATTTCTTTATTAACCCACTGGTCATTCAGGAGCATAGCGTTTAATTTCCATATATTTGTATAGTTTCCAAAATTTCTTATTATTAATTTCTAGTATTATTCCATTGTGGTCAGTGAAGTTGCTTGATATTATTTCAAATTTTTTGAATGTTTTAAGACTTGTTTTGTAACCTAACATATAATCTATCCTTGAGATTGATCCATGTGCTAAAAGAAATGCACATTTTGAAGCCACTGGATGCAATGTTTTATAAATATCTATTAGATCAATTTGGTCTATAGTGCAGATTATGTCTAATGTATTTTTGTTGATTTTCTGTCCAGAAGATTTGTCCAATGCTGAAAGTGGGGTGTTTAAATCTCCAATGATTATCATAGTGGTGCCTTTCTCTGTCTTTAATATTTGTTTAATATATCTGGGTGCTCCATATAATTTTGCTGAATTAATCTCTTTATCATTATATAGTGAGCTTCTTTATATATTCTTATAGTTTTTCATTTATAGTTTTTTTCTTGAAATCTATTCTGTCTGACATAAGTATAGCTGTTCCTACACTTTTTTGGTTTCTGTTGGCATGGAACATCTTTTTCCATCACTTTTTTTTTCATTCTAATATGTCTTTGTAGGTAAAGTATGTTTCTTGTTGGCTTAGATTAATGGGTCTTGTGTTTTCATCCATTTAGCCACTCTATGTCTTTTGATTGGAGAGTTTAGTCCATTTATATTCAATGTTTTTATTGATAAGTAAGGACTTACTCCTGCCATTTTGTTATTTATTTTCTGGTAGTATTGTGATTTTTCTCTTTCTTTCTTTCTTTCTTTCTCTTTCCTTCCTTCCTTCCTTCCTTTCCTCCTTCCTTCCTTCCTTCCTTCCTTCCTTCCTTCCTTCCTTCCTTCCTCCTCTTCTTCTTCTTTCTTTCTTTCTTTCTCTTTCTCTCTTTCTCTCTTTCTTTCTTTCCTGTCTTCCTTTTGTGAAGATAATTTTGTCTGGTGATATAATTTAGTTTCTTGCTTCTTATTTTGTGTGTGTGTGTGTGTCTCTGTTGTATATTTTTTTGTTTGAGATTACCATGAAGCTTACAAATACTATTTATAGCCCATTATTTAATCTGATAACAACACTGTTTGCATAAAAGACAAACAAGCAAAAAGAAAACTATTAATAATACTCTATGCCTTAACTTCATCCCCTTGCTTTTTAATTTTTTGTTGTTTCTATTTATATCTTACTGTACTGTCTTTTGTCTACAAAAGTTATAACTATTCTTGACTGATTCATCATTTAGTCTTTCTAGTTAGGATAAAAGTAGTTTAGACATCACAGTTACTGTGTTTTGATATTCTGTGTTTTTCTGTGTACTTACTATTACCAGTGATTTTTATACCTTCAGGTGATTACTTTTTGTTCATAACATCCGTTTCTATCTGATTGAAGTACTCCCTTTAGCATATCTTATAGAACAGGTCTGGTGTTGATGAAATCCCCCGACTTTTGTTTGTCTGGGAATGTCATTATTTCTTCTTCATGTTTGAAAGATATTTTCACCATATACACTATTCTAGGGTAAAAGATTTTTTTCCTTCAGCACTTTAAATATGTCATGAAACTCTCTCCTGATCTCTCTCTCTCTCTCTCCTGATCTGTAAGGTTTCCACTGAAAAGTCTGCTGCCAGACACCAGGTAGACTTCCAAGTAGAACATTTTGGAGATCCATTGTATGTTATTTATTTCTTTTCTCTTGCTGTTTTTAGGATCCATTCTTTATCCTTGACCTTTAGAAGTTTGATTATTAAATGCCTTGAGTTAGTCTTCTTTAGGTTAAATTTGCTTGGTGTTCTAGAACCTTCTTGTTCTTGAATATTGATAAATTTTTCTATATTTGGGAAGTTCTTTGTTATTTTCCCTTTGAATGAACTTTCTATCCTTATTTCTTTCTCTACCTCCTCTTTAAGGCCAATAACTCTCTAATTTGCCCTTTTTTGCTATTTTCTAGATACTATAAGCATGTTTCTTTTTAAAAAATTCCTATTTTTTTTTTGTCTCCTCTTACTATGTATTTTCAAATAGCCTGTCTTCAGGTTCACTAATTCTTTCTTCTACTTGATCCATTCTGCTGTTAAAGAGCTCTGATACATTCTTCAGTATACCAATTGCATTTTTCAGCTCTAGAATTCCTGCTTGATTCTCTTCAATTATTTCACTCTCTTTGTTAAATTTACCTGACAAAATTCTGAATTCCTTCTCTGTGTTATCTGAAATTTCTTTGAGTTTCCTCAACACGGTTACTTTGAATTCTGTCTAAAAGGTCACATGTCTCTGTTTCTCCAGGATTGGTCCCCAGTAGCTTATTTAGTTCAGTTGGTGAGATCATGTTTTCCTGGATGGTGTTGATGCTAGTAGGTGTCCTTGGTGTCTGGGTATTGAAGAATTAGGTGTTTACTGTAGTCTTCATCGTCTGGGTTTGTTTGTACCCACCTTGGGAAAGCTTTCCAGATATTTGAAAGTACTTGGGTGTTATGATCTAAGCTGTATCTGCTGTAGGGAACACCCCAAGACCAATAACACTGTGGCTCTTGCAGACTGGTGGTGGTCTTGGACAAGGTCTGGAAGAATTATCTGGATTACCAAGTAGAGACTCTTGTTCTCCTCTCTTACTTTCTCCCAAACAAATAGAGTCAGTCTCTCTGTCTGTCTGTCTCTCTCTCTCTCTCTCTCTCTGTCTCTGTTTCTCTTTCTCTCTGTCTATAATTAGCCACCTAAAGCTGGGGGAGAGTGACACAAGCATACCTGTGGCCACTTCCACTGTGACTGCACTGAGTCAGACCTGAAGCCAGTACTAAGTCTCATCCAAGACCTGCTATAAGCACTCCCTGGCTAATGCCTATGTTCACTCAAGACCCTGGGGCTCTATAATCAGCAGGTCACAAAGCTAGTCAGGCCTGTGTTCTTCTTCCCTTCAGGTTGATGAGTTTCCCCTGGTCCTGGGTAGGTCCAGAAGTGCCATCCAAGAGTCAGAAACTAGAGCAAAAACCTTTGAAGTCTACTTGGTGTCCTATTGTACTGTGACTTGGCTAGCACTCAAATCACAAGACACAGTCATTCTCAGTCTTTCCTCCCATTTCCAAAAGCAGAGAAGCCTCATCCTGTAGCCACCACCACCATAGGTCATGGGGAATATGGCAAGACTACCAAGGTTGTTCTCTAAAGACCCCAGAGCTCTTAAGTCAGCTTGTGGAGAATGCTGCCTGGGCTGGGACTCACCCTTCAAGTTTAGGCTCCTCTCTGGCCCAGAGCAGGTCCAGAATTTGCCATCCACAAGTCAAGTCCTGGAGTCAGGGATCCCCAAGAGCCTGCTTAGTGTTCTACCCTCTTGTGGCTGTGCTTGTCCCTGAATCCAGCAAGTCTCATAGGCTTACCCAAGGCCCTTGATGTAGCATCTGGGTATTGCTGCTGGTTATTCAGGGTCCAAGGGCTCTTCAGTTAGTAGGTGATGAATGCTACCAGGACTGGGTTCTTCCCTTCAAGGCAGCCAGTTCCATTCCGGCGCAGGATGTGTCTAAAAATGTTGTCTGGGAGCCAGGGGCTGAAACAGGGGCCTCCCAACTCTATTTGGTGCCCTATCTTGCTGTGGCTGAAGCTGCTATCCAAGAAGAAAGACAAAGTCCCTCCCACTCTTTCCTCTCCCCTCCTCAAGCAGAAGAAAGGGGTCTCTTTTGGAGCTGGAAGCTGTGCAGCTTGGGGCTAGGGGAGGGGTGATGCCAGCATTCCCTTAGCCACCCCAGTTTGTGTCTCAGTATGTTGCATTCTCGCCAGTCCACTCTCTCTGGGCCCAGTTCAGCACTAGGACTCACCTAAAAGTTGCAGTACTTATAGCATAAACTGCCTTTCAAGTTTACTCAGAGCCTCAGAGCCCTGTAACCTTCAGTGATGAGGTCTACAGGGACTCAAGCTTCTGGCCTCTGGGATCAGCAATTTCCTGCCCTGGCTAGGGCTGGTTCAAATGCTCCCTCCCTGGGCAAGTGTAAGCTGAGTTTGGTCCAGCTTTCCTTTCTGCTCTAACAGGACAGCACTAGTTCAGTGCCTCAGAGTTTCCCTGCTCTCCCTTCCTCAGTGTCCAGAGACACTCTTGGCACCACATGGCTGCTACTGGGGGTTGGGGAGGGGAGGCATCAGAGATTCAGGACTGTCTTTCTTCTTCAGTGCCTCTTTTAGCAATATAAACTTAACACCAGGTACTATGAGGGCTTATCTGATTTTTGGTTGTTCTGAAGGGGTTTTTTTTTTTTTTCCTCTGTAAATAGTTGTTAAATTGGTGTCCTTATGGTAGGGACAATCACTGGAGCCTTCTGTTCTTCCATCTTACCAAACCCTGATATCTTAATGCATCCATTGTATTAAAAAGGAGACTTGTCACATCATGACGATAATTACTAACTATGAAGAGTAGCCCTGAGCACATACCTATGCCAGGCACTGTTCTAAGTGCCACACATATATAAGTTTTCCTTTAATTGTCACCACTATGATATGAAGCAGGGACTATTATAATCTCCATTTTATAGATAAGTAAACTAAAGCACTGAATGGTTAACTAACTTACCCAAGGTCACACAGTCAGAGAAAGGTAGAGCTGGGGGGATTGATGATTGACTGATGGATTGATATAGGAGCACCTACTTTTTTCAACATAGTGATTAAATCTGCTGACCCTGAAACCATAGGTTCAAATGCCAGCTCTATTCCTTACTATCAGATGGTTTTAAACCAAGTTTCTCATAGTTAAAATAAATAATAGCATCTAACCACATAGGTATGTAGGAATATTACATGAATAACCTCACGTAACAGTATAAAACCTAGAATAGTGCCTGGTACCAAGTAAGCAATATTATTAATACTATTATTATTTCTTCATGTATAACTTATGCAGAAAGACTTGACAGCTTGTGTTCTGACTACTCCCTATATTGTCTTCCTTCTAGATTCTGTATCCTCAGTTCCTTAGCTGAATGGTTGACACATTTGAAGCAGTCAATAACATTTGTAGGGAGAGATGATGGAAACCATCATTCTCAGCAAACTGACAGAAGAGCAGAAAATCAAACACCGCATGTTCTCACTCATAGGCTGGTGTTGAACAATGAGAACACATGGACACAGGGAGGGGAGCACTACACACTGGGGTCAGTTGGGGGGAAATAGGGAAGGGACGGTGGGGGGTGGGGAGTTGGGGAGAGATAGCAAGGGGAGAGATGCCAGATGTAGGTGATGGGGAGGAAGGCAGCAAATCACACTGCCACGTGTGTACCTATGCAACAATCTTGCATGTTCTTCACATGTACCCCAAAACCTAAAATGCAATAAAATAAATAAATGGAAAAAAAATTGATGAATAAATGAATGGATACATGAAATACTGAATGAATGAGAAGATAGAGAGGAGAATTAAGTCTTATTCTACTACGTGGTGTTTGGAAGGGAAAACAAACGTTTCTTAGGACATGCCAATAACCACCTATATTTAATATTGTTAACGAATCAGGGAATGTGACTTCCTTCCAAGGAAAATGATCAGCTTATCTACACTAAAGGAAACAACAGTCCATTGGCCCTCCTAGGCACCCCCCAAGCGTGGGATCACTCTTACACTTTCTGTTTGCTCCTTCATTTGCACCTAAACCCAGCCCATGAAATGCTGTGAATTTCATGGCCGTAGCTTATGCCAGTAAAAAGCCTTTCATGCTCTGCTAATGTGGCATTTGTTTGGTAATATGCAGGAGAGAGCATTAAAAATAAATCCAGAAATGGCATCTTATAAATTTGGATTTTCTGTTCTTATAATTTATAGGAGTTCATGTTAGAGAGCACTGTCTTATGCATAAATACAATTTCTTTGTGAGCTGATGATGGAATTTATATCAAAGGGGGTCGAACATATACTTCATGAACTCAGCATCCACTATTATAAGCTATTTCATGTATAACTGGAGACAAATGATCGCTCCCCCGTTTGTCTTAACTTAAAATTCAGTCAGTTTGCTTGAATTCATTTCCAAGTCATGGGAGTGGGGGAAGGGAACTCAAGATTTATACACTTTTAATATAATCAATTCTAAACATATCTTTAGACAAATAATTTAAAAATCTATGCATCACAAAACACCTCTATTAATTTCATAGTACATAGTTTGGTGAATTTTTATGTGATTGTGGTTTTGTGTGTTTAAGGAGATTTAAAAAAAAAATCATCCTCTCCTTTCTCCTCAGAAAGAAATTTTAACAGCAATGTTTTGAAATAAAATCCCACAAGGAAACAATCCCCCCAGACAATTAAGCTGGGAGAAGGTCCCCTGAGGGCAGACCAAAACAAAATTCGTGAAAATAATTGCTGGGTTTCTGCTGTATTTTGGCTGGGCATAAGCAGAACAGCGGGGACCTATGCACACACTCACAGAAAACACACACACACAAACACACAGAGTAAGTGCGTCCCTTCATGGAGCAGGCTTATGACACTGCTGTATGTAACTACCTGGCCAGACTCAGGTCTTTCTGGCAAGAAGCAGTGATTTGGAGGCTGTAGCCAATATAAAATAACAATCAGGTCATTTACAAGGTTCTGCCAAATATTAACCTTATATCCAATTCTCTCCCAACCTTGCAGAGTCTCTAATGTGAACCAGGCCAGCCCCCAATCATTTTACCATATTCTGGAATGGGGGTGGAGGCAGTAAGCAAGTTGGGGAACTCAGTACACACTTGTTAGAAATAAAATATTTTAAGGGGGTGTGTTTACACCAAGATAATGATGTGGTTTGTTGGCCTTTTTTTTTTTTTTTTTTTTTATGAGTGCCAGAAAGATTGTTTAATTGCCCTCCCCCTCCTTAGGGGAAACTCAGAGGTTAATTCATCCAAGAAAGTGGGGTTTGCATTTGCCCTGAAGATAACAGAATTACTTGAGCTGTGGTCAAGGGTGTAGGAAACTGTGGTTTAAAGCCAGGTGGCTGAGAGTGTTTTGGCAGGGAGGATTGAAGTTATGGTTTTGTGTCTGTGTTAGGGAATTGCTTTGGACAGAATCATGCGGTACTGGGTTTAATGCTGTACTCAGGAGCATGCTCAGACAGCTAATATTGTATTAATATTTATTATTAACATAGCTTCATAGTTATTTTTAGCATTTCAAAAGAGATCACTGATTTGGACCATAACCTCTACAACTCCACTTCTGATTTTTTTTTTAGCAACCACACTGGAGCCCCTTCCATGTGCTAGACACCATGTCCTATTTAATCTACACAAGAGGTCAGTACTGTCAACATCTCCATTTTAGAGCTAAGGAAAAGGAGGCTTCTTGGAGGGGAAGATACCTTTCCCAGGTCAAGTGGCTCCAGATGTAAAGCTAAAGGCAAGCCCCCGACTAGGCAATCCATACTCCATTCTTGCCCCTTAAGAGAGCATTAGCCCTCCATGCCTGGATCCATTCTGCAGACCTTTCTAGTCTTTGCTTTCAAATGCCAGTGAAGCCAATGCTACTGAACTAGCCTGAGCCATGTCGTGGAGAACTTCTAAACTTCTCAAACCACCCATGATCACCAAGATTCAATGGATAAAATAATTCCTAAGTAAGCCCATCTATGTGAAGCATAGATTGTGTGCATTCTCTGTCCCTGCTGTATAAATTCTAGCCAAGTTTTCCTTCCCTCTCTAAAGGCCCACCATACCTTCCTACTGAAGGCCTTGGAGAACTTAAGTGCAATTTCTATGCTGAAATTAAGCCAGGTGAAGGTTTCAACAATAACAACAACAACAAAATGGTCCCTCTGGGTCTTCTCTCAAAATTGTGGGTGTCACTACTTCTTTGGAAGCGGAGGTGACATTTCCTGACAGCCAGGACACTGCATTGTACAGTTAGTTAGTCTCCTTTGAATGCATTTCTCTTTTTTTGTGGAGTAGGGGCTGGGGAGGGGGATGGGGCTCAAATTCTTTAGTGAATGGAGTGTTAGAATAAACAGCTCTGCACAAAAGTTGGGATAATGTTTTAAAGTGAGTACCAGCCAATGCAGTCAGGAGAAGCAGTTTTAACAGCAGGGCTGTTATTTTAACAATAGGTTACCAGATCCATTGGGCAATCTGACTAAAAGCCCATATTTATTTCCCTAATTTTATAAACATTTAATAGGTCCTTATTAAACACATCAGCCAGCATGATTTAATAACACAATCAGTCTAGAAGTTTAAGAAAATTGAAAACAGGATTTGAATGTAATGCAGCCACAATTACTGGAGATTATAGGGAATCATTCCCATATGTCTCCAGTGGAGAGCTGCTAATCTCTGTTTGCGTGGAGGTGATTTCCTTTGGAACCCTGCCCAGCCTTCAACAGCACTAGGGCTGAACAAATTAGATTTGAAAGTCCCCAATTTTATGACTAAGGTAATATACTCTGTGTATTTAGAGAAACACTGAGTTCCTATTTTCACTGGCTCTCAAATGCTGGACAGAGACCTTGATTTCATTTAGTTTGGCTCCACTTAGAATATGGTCATAGGTCTGAAGGGGTCAGCATATGTTTTTGTGTGACTTTCATAGATATTCTAACTCCTCTCCACCCACAATGCTGAGGCGTTTGCATCATGGCTTGGTGACGACAGATCTCAGGAATGTGCTGCAATTAGACCTGGAAGACAGCCGGCTTCTAAGGGCCTGGGGACTCCCACCTTCCTCTATTAAACTTTTGCGCCTCCATCTCATTCCCTGTCCTTGGCTCACGGTACCCTCCAAGTGGCTTTTCTTATGCTCAGAGAATGGCTACCTGGGAAACTAGGCCTTGTTTTTCTCTTTCTTAGGGAGCTTCTGGAAAAGGTGAACTCTGCAAAGAGACAGATTTTCTTGATTCTGGGTAAAGCAGCAAGGACCAGTGGGCTAACGGTGAAAGTCCTGGGGAGCGCAATATTAGGAACAAACCCAAAAGCCGCATTTCTATTTGTATTAGCCTGAAATCGGGCTGGATGGTCTCCACCTTGATGTCCCCCCACCCCGTCCTGCCTCCTATTTTTGTAGAACGAGTGAAATATAATAACAATGACTCCCAACTCCTGAGCACTTACTATATGCCAGCACATTACCATACTGCCAGCTTCAAGCTTCACAATAACCCAGTAAGATCAGTATTATCAACCACATCTTACAGAGAAAGAAACGGAGATTCTGTTGACTTTGGAACCTTCTTGTGGTCTCAGCAAAGCAAAGATTCAAACCCAGAGGGCATTGATTTGGAAGTTCCTATTCTTTCTTTCTTTCTTTCTTTTTTTTTTTTTATTACACTTTATATTCTGGGATACATTTGCAGAACATGCAGTTTTGTTAGATAGGTACACACATGTCACGGTGGTTTGCTGCACCCATCAACCCATCATCTACATTAGATATTTCTCCTAATGCTATCCTTCCCCATTCCCCCACTTCCCTCACAGGCCCAAGTGTGTGATGTTCCCCTCACTGTGTTCATGTGTTTCCATTGTTCAACTCCCACTTATGAGTGAGAACATGAGGCGTTTGGTTTTCGGTTCCTGTGTCAGTTTGCTGAGAATGATGGTTTCCAGCTTCATCCATGTCCCTGCAAAGGACATGAACTCATCCTTTTTATGGTTTCATGGTATTCCATAGTGTATATATGTCACATTTTCTTTATCCAGTCTATCACTGATGGGCATTTGGGTTGGTTCCATGTCTTTGCTATTGTGAACAGTGCTGGAATAAACATACGTGTGCATGTGTCTTTATAGTAGAATGAGATATAATCCTGTTCTCAATCGCTATTTGCAGTGTGTTGCTTTCAACAATGGTAAAGATAATGAGAGGACAATGCCTTATGTGTGCATGTAAAGGAAGTGCGCCTTTTCCTAGACAGCTTTCCACTCAATTCAAGAGTTCTAGTTTGTTTCTGCCTGGTAACTTCCCTTTACAATGGTGCTTTTGGCTTTTGAAGACCCAGAAGCAACAAGAGGAGGAAAAGGTAAATGGCTAGAGGAAGAACTCTGGGTAATGCTTAAGAGAAATGTTGAGCAGCTTGCAGAGAAGGAAAGAAAATGCGATTTTACAGTTCTCGAGTTAAAACTTATTTAGGCTTTACCACATGCCAGGCACTATTCTAAGCACCTTTCTTGTATTTCCCTTCATTTTAATCCTCCCAACAATCCTGTGAGGTAGTTCTATCTCAAAGTAATCCTATTTTACCCACATTAAGTAACTTGTTCAAAGTGACCCAGCTAGTAAATGGCACACTGGGATTTACACCCAGGCATTCTGGGTCTAGTGCCAACCCTCACCACGGTGCTAAGACATTGTGTATCAACTAGTCCTTCACTCAGAGAAATGCAAGGAGGGAACTCACATTGCTTTTAGGTTAGCTTTTGCTTGCTGAACCATATATATTTGACCTCCTCTGAGCCCCTTGCCTGAAGCCTTCAGCAGGTTTATCTAAGCAGGTGGGATTGAAACCCTTAAGTTATCGAGCTGACTTCACAACCTAGGACCACGTTCTCCTCCCCACTGCATGCACGCCACCTCAATCATACGTGTTCAACTCAGTCACAAGCATCTCCATTAACATATATTAAGATTATATGTGCTGAGCTTTAAAATAAAATGGAACCACTTTGAACCCTTTAGGCAAACAAGAACACCAGAAATCTCCATTCACCCTCCATTCTAGCCAGGGATTTGAGGTTCCCCTAATGGCAGAATGTTTGAACACCCAGCCAACCCCTAGTTTTTCAGTCGGTGCACAGAGACTTTTCTTTCTTTCATTTCTTTAATCTAGAGCAATCATTGGTCAACTCTAGCATGTATAAGAATTGCTGTAGATCACTGAATGCACTAAACAAAAGGGTATCCTCTGAGCGTGATGGGCAAGGAGGACTCTGCCTCCCCTGCAGATGCCAGGTGAGAGCATCCAGTTGAGAGCACTAGGTGAGTTGACTCAGTGACACACAATGCTTTGAGGCCTTTGAAGTGCCTCAACCACCTCCTTCCCCAGTTACAACCAACTCTGGGAGGTCACTAGTCCAGGTCCTTGCCCCAGGAGGCACGTGAGAGTAAATTAAAATGGAGACCAGGCCTGAAGAATCCCTGAGCAGACCAAGCCAGGTAGGCCTCATCAATGAATTTAACCCTCCTCGATTTGCAGACATGAGCAAAAATTAACTTGAGCTATTTTTCTTGTAAATGCCTATATTAAAGAAAAACAGAACTTAAGCTCAACCAATCAGAAGCAGCCAAAACACTTATTATTATGTAACTAGGGGCCTTCCAGCTATATAGATCAAACAAGGCAGCTATATTACTATAACCAATCAAATATTTGCTTTGCTTTACTTCCACGTTTATCCTATAAAAACTTCCCTCTTGGGAGGCCGAGGTGAGTGGATCACCTGAGGTCAAGAGTTTGAGACCTGCCTGGCTAACATGGTGAAACCCCGTTTCTACTAAAAATATAAAAAATTAGCTGGGTGTGGTGGCACACACCTGTAATCCCAGCAACTCAGGAAGCTGAAGCAGGAGGATCACTTGAACCCAGAAGGTGGAGATTGCAGTGAGCCGAGGTTACGCCATTGCACTCCAGCCTGAGCAACAAGAGCAAAACTCCATCTCAAAAAACAAAAAACCAAAAAACAAAAAAACCCTCTCTCTTGGAGCTTCCGAGCCACTTCCAATTTGGAACTACTAGATTCATGATTCGTTGTTTGCACAACTCAACTCTTTCAAAATGTATTGTGCCTCAGTTTGCCTTTTTAGCAGGTGTCATATTTATAGCTCCATTTCATTGATGATAACTGTAGCACTAGAAAAAGCCTCATCTGAAGTCAAAATGTGGTGGACTCTAAAAAGAGCCTCAAAACTGCTCTGAAATCCAGTTGTTTCACATAGAGTAACATCTTTTATCATCAGCCAACTTTAACCATGAAAGGGTCAAATGGCTTCTAGATGCCATTGCACACAGCAGCCTGATGATGTAACAACTTTTTAAAAGAAATACAAATAAGCTCAGCTGAAATGTCTACAAAGTATCCAACTAAATCAATAGCAGATAGGATTTTCTGCTTCTAAGAGACAATGGCTTCTAGAATATCATCACATTCCGTCACTAAATATTTTATTTAATCAAAGTTTGTCGGTGTAGACTTTCTGCCAGATCCTCAGGGTGAATTCTAATTACACAGTGTAACAGGTATTTACAGACATGACCTTTCTAGAGACTGCTTGCCTGGCTTTGTATCCTCACCCAGCAAAGCACTAGCTTTGTGTCCCTGCACGTTTACTTCATCTCTCTGTGCCTCAGATTTCCCATCCTCTAAAATAGGAACAATGATGGAATCCACCTCTTGAGGTTGTCTTGAGTATTAAATCAGTTAATCCATGCAAAGTACTTAGAACAGTGCCTGGCACACATGAAGAGTTTAATCCATACTATCTCCTATAGTATCAAAGGGAAAATGCCTCAATCAAGATGAGAGTCATTGAACAAGATACGAGTTTGTCTTCAAAATAAATAAAATCAATTCAGTGGTATGCAGTGGACCAAGGATGGAGTTTTAGAGTTAGATGAACTTGAGTTTGCAAGTCATCTATGTAACTTTTAGAGGCTTAATGAATGGCAACTACATGAGGCAGCATGATAGTCTCATGTGTGAACTTCAGAGCCAGTGCTGGATTCCAACCCTCTGCCACTTAATACTTATGTGATTATGGAAAAGACATTTACCCTTTCTGTACCTCAGTTTCCTCCTCTGAAATAATGGAACAATAAAGCCTATGGGAGTAGTAGTGAGGGTTAAATGAGATGCGTGTATAGTTCCTGATAGGTAACCAACACTCAATAAATTGTAACAACGCTGCTATCAGTCTCTTCCAATCACCTAGGTAGTGGCTACCTCCAAAGTCAGATCTCGTGAGAAAGACAATTTTATTAAGTGTTCTAAAGTACATGTAACATAAAATGTGCTATCTTAGCCATTTTTATGTGTACAGTTCAGTGGTGTTAAGTCATTCGCATTATTGTGCGGGCCATGCAACCATCCACCTTTAGAACTTTTCATCTTGGAGAACTGAGACTTCTACCCATCAAACAATAGCACCCCATGGCCCTTCCCCCAGCCACCGAAAAAGACACCATTCCATTTTCTATCTTTATAAATGTGTCTACTCTAGGTACCTTATACAAGTAGACTCATACAATATCTGGGTTTTTGTGACTTGTTTCACTTAGCATAATATCCTCAAGATTCATCCATGTTGTAGCATGCATCAGAATTTCTTTCCTTCCTAAGGCTGAGTAATATTTTGTTGTGTGTCTATATCACATTTTGTTTATCCATTCTTGTGTCAATGTACACTTGGGTTGCTTTTGTGTTTTAGCTACTGTGAGTAGTGCTGTCATAAAGATGGATACGTAAATATCTGTTCAAGACTCTTACATCAATTATTTTGGGCATATACCCAGAAGTGGAATTTCTGGATCATATGGTAGCTCTACTTTTCATTTCTTGAGGACCTACCATACAGTTTTCCACAGCAGCTGCACCATTTTGCAATTCCACTAACAGAGCAGAAGCAGCCAATCTCTCTGTATCTTTGTCAACACTTGTTATTATCTGGAGTTTTTTGGTAGTAGTATCCTTAAGGGTGTGAGCTAATATCTCCTTATCGTTTTGATTTGCATTTCTCAAATGATTAATGATGTTAAGCATTTTCGTGTGCGCTTACTGGTCATTCATAAACCTTCTTTGGAGAAATTATTCAAGTCCTTGCCCAATTTTTAGTTAGGTTGTTTCTTCTTGCTGTTGTTGAATTGTAGAAAAAGACATTTTAAAAAGATATTTCGAAGACTTATTTTGCGGAAAAAATTTTTTTTCTTTATTCCTCAGAAAAATAAAGGGAACATTCTTAATGGAGAGAAAAATAGGAACTATTAGGTTATCTTGTGATAGGGTACATATTTTCCTAGGAATGGCTTATACAGAGGCCTCAGGTAAGGGAGTGCACCTCTTTCAGCGTAGCTCTAGCCCCAGCCCTAGCACCCCGAGCCTGCAGGGCAGACAAAAGCACTTCAGCCTCTTGGGACCTGGCACCTTAGGGTGTCCACTCAGGCCCCATTAAAAGTGGCCACCCTAAAGTAAAAACAGCCAGTGTGTTTGTTAATTTTTGTGCTGCTTTAATAAAATACAACAGACAGGTTAAGTTATACACAATAGAAATGTATTCCTCACAGTGCTGGAGGCTATGAAGTCCAAGAACAAGGCCCTGGCAAGTCATGTCTGGTGAGCGCTGCCCTCTGCTTCGAGATGGCACCTTGGATGTTGTGTCTTCACCTGGAAGAAAGTGGAAGGGCAAAAAGGGCCTGGGCTAGTTTCCTAATCTGTTCATAAGGGCAGAGTCCTCAAGACTTCTTAGTCACTTACCAAAAGGCCTTACTTCTTAATGGAGATTAAGTTTCAACAAGAATTTTGGAGAGGACACACTCAAACCATAGCAGCGATTCTCAGAAGAAGACAAATACTGCATGATTCCACTTATATATCTAAAATAGTCAAACTCACAGGAACAGAGAGAAGAATGGTGGTTGCCAGGGGCTGGAGAGGGCAATGCAGAGTTGCTGTTCAATAGTTACAAAGTTCCAGCCATGCAAGATGAATACCTTCCAGAGATCTGTACAGCATCGTCCCTGCAGTTAACAACACCATACTCTGCACTTAAAACCATATTCAGAGGGTGGACCTCATGTGAAGCATTCTTACCATTATAGTAATGACAATAACATAGTCACCACTGGGGTTCTGGCACCTGGAATGGCAGCTGGCTTCTGGGTGACTTCAATGGAAAAGCATGCTTCACTGGTGACTGGACACTGCTTCCTGAGCCTCCTTCCCCAGGCCACATCCACTCCACGACTTGGAGCACTGATACTTCACATAACATCCTATCACCTGAGAGAGTGAGCCCTGACACCCTCCCATCTGAGTGTCCCCCATTTACTCCTCAGTGAAGACTGAGCTACATCTCCAAATGCAACACTAAAATCCTGCTTTGCCTGCCCGGTTCAACTCTGAGTAAGAGGTCAGGAGACGCAGAAGAGTTTTTACTAGAACCTGAAAGCCTTAGTTCCTGGGGTGCCCTTGCAGCCTGTACCAGTGTTCCAAAACCCAACGCCTCCCTGGCACCACCTCCTGCCTCCATCCTTGGGGAGCGGCTGGATATTCCTACTTTGCCTTACCAGTTGGGTAACATTGAATTCCCTGCCTTCGGCTTTTTTCACTTAACATTATTTAATTCTACTTTTACTCACAGCCTTCAGTCCTTAATTCAATATCTATTGACTCAACCACAGGCTGGGTGAACTTGATAGGAAGCAGAAAGGAAGGCCACAACGTGAAGGGATATGATGGATAAAAACCAATGGATGCCTTTTGTCCCCTTGATGAGGATGTGAGGCCATCAAATGTTTATCAGGAGCCTGTGAAAATAACATTCCTGTGGTAATTCCTCCTAATACACAGTGAACTGAGAAGGTTTCAGGGATTTTATTTTCATGTCTGCTCTAATATCTGAAAACAATTTTAAAAAGCAAAATATCAAGGCCAAAATATTTCAAAGAGGTATTTTTCTTTCACCTCTAGCTTGAAAGTAAATTGTTACTTTCTAAGCAAGCAAACAAAGGGGCTTTTATGCATATCTGATTAGCTCATTTCCTTTGATTTTGGCGAGTGATGTCATTTAGGCCCAGCTGTTGGTATGCTGCAAATGATTTCCCTTCCTCATGTTTCAGCGACTCATTTCTGCCCCTAATGGAATTACTTTGACTGGAACCCAGCATTTTTCATGGTTCACCTCTCCTATCAGCTGATACCCAGGAGTCCTCTGGAAAGAACGAGGAAACGCCACAAAGGCATTTAAATGCCTAGCAAGCAATAATTTCACCTGGACTCTTATCAAGCAGTTGTCTTTTTGAGATCTGTTTCCAATGCCTTCACTCCTCAATTCATCCAGTTAAATAACAGCGAGAGTCTGAGGTAGATGAAAGGGTCTAAATTAAAGAGTCCTGGGTTTTCAGGAGCATGCCTGGCTTGCCCCATTCTCTCCCATGTGCTTACAGCAAAGCTGATATATTAACTCAACAGGGAAGGTAGCAGAGCCCTAGAAAGAACAAGTTGGCACACAGGAGTGGTCCCTTTCAGTTCTTCAGACTCAAGTCCACATTTGAATGCCACACCTTACTAGCTAAGTGTCTGGGCATCTCTATACCCCAGTTTCTTACTAGTAAAAAGAAGCTACTAAAAGTAAGCACAGATAGTGTGAGAGGCTGTGAGTATGTGGGAATCAGGGGTATATGAGAAATCTCTGTGCATTTGCTCAGTTTTTCTGTGAACCGAAAGGTTCTCTAAAAAATAAAATAAAATCTACCTTTAAAAATAAAGCAACAGAAGGACAGAGGGTTGCTGTGAAAACATGCCCTCAAAGTGCTTAGAACCCTACCTAGCATAGTCATTATTGTGTGTTGCTTCTAAACTGGCTATTAGGTGTTGGCTCAGGGAGTTATCTGCTAGGTCAGCGCTTTTCAGCCTTGACATTTGGGCCATTTAATTTTGCTGGGAATGGGGATGTCTTGTGAACTCTAGGATGCTCAGCAGTATCCTAGCATCCCTTGTCTCTCTACTCACTAGATGCCGGTAGCAACTCCAACACCCTCCCAACCAGTAGTGAAAACTAAAGACATCTCCAGACGTTGCCAAATGTCTCCTGAGGGGTGCAATTGCCCTTGGTTGACAATCGCTGTGCTGGGTTAAAAGAAAAACAACAATTAGTGCCTTCAATGCCTCTACTGAATAGAAACACTTCATGGTCTAGATGAAACCCTTTTTGAGAATTTTGATTATTTGTTTCTCTAATTGTCAAGCCCTGCTTTCATCTGCTCAGATTGATCTCACAGCACACCTGGCTCACCTCAGCCCTGCCCCTGATCTCCCATATCTGGATGCACTGCCTTCCCTCTTCCTTGCTTTTCCTGTCTGAACCCTTCCTAGCTTCAGCCTCCACCTCCTTCATTACTTCTTGAATCCTTCAAGCCTTCAGAGTCATCTGTCTTCCCAGATTCTTAGTCTGCCACCCCATATAGCACCTCATTTTGCCTTGGCCCCTGAGAGGATTGCTTGAGAGGCTAGGGGTTTTCGAACAGGAAAAGACGATACAAACGACGTAACCCAGCAGCCTCTAGGAGCAGATGAGGACATTTGGGTGCAGGAAGGCTACAGACTTCGTGCAAGGTCACAGTGCTGGTGACATGGAGCTGGAATTATAACCTCTCCTTGGCAGCCATTTCCCTGAAGAGGATGCTCCTGGGAGTTGGTCCCTGTGTCCAGCCTGTGTCTTCATAAAAAATTATGGCTCTGTGTTTAGACAGGTTGGCTGGCGCAAACTCATCAGTGGTTCAGAAATACCCAAAAGCTTCTGGTCTTCTCATAGTGCTGAGTCTAAGACATTTATCTTTCTTGCATCTCCTGCTTATACTAAACCTCCATGTAAGCTTACTAGCCAGAGAAGTGATTGTAAGCAGTTCTCCTACTCGAGCTTGCATTAGAATCACCTGGAGGGCTTTTTGAACCATGGAGAGCTGGGCTCCATCCCTGGAGTTTCTGATTCCGTGAGGCTGGGGTGGGTCTGGGACTTTGCATTCCCAGGTGATGCTGATACTGCTAACTTTGAGATCTTACCGGAAGAGCCTGCCAGAGAGTGGTTAAAAGCCAGAAGAGCCTAGGAGAGCCCAGACTTCAGAATCGGAAAACTCTGAGTTTGAGCTCCTGTTTCACCACCTTGGGAGAGTGATTCAACTTTGGTAAGCTTCAATTTTCTCATTTTTACATAAATATAATAATTAGAAATGCTTATTATGATGTATTGTCACATATAATATCTTCAATTTTTGGCACTTACCAACTTGCAGCATGTGTCCTGAGCAGAGGAATAAAGAGAGGTCAATTTCCTTTCATTTTTTTAAGCTAGTGGCTTAAGAGGAAATAGCAAGTAAACGAGGCTCAGGGAATGTGTTTAATTTGGCATGACTCTGCAAAAATCGTTTTATGTATTAGCCATTTCTGTAAAATGGACCAAATAGCTCTTCTCCACTTGCCCCCAAAGTCCCCCGGACCTGTTGGACAGGTAAGAGAATAGTAATGATAGTAATTTGAATATAATTAATGATATGACACTGCTATAAAAGTTCATTCCTGACTTGCCTCTTTCAGTAACAGTCCTCCTCCAGAAGAGGAGTTCTTCTCTTGCCTTTGTTTTTTTCCAAACCTGCATAGCTTACTTTCCAAACAGGTACTTTTCTCCTCACTACAGCCCAGGTGAATGTCTCCCTTTTCTGATGCATCTCTATTGTCTAATTGCTACTTAACTGTAAACACCTTGCTTTGAAACTTACCTGCCTAAGGAGTACCGTCTCCATGTCTCTTCTTTCTGATTAAACGTTCTTTGAGGAAATGAACTATGCTTTCCATTTCTTTGGAATTCCCCCTGAGTGCCTGGGATCAGTCAATAGACAAATGTTAAGTGTATATTGCTTTGTTTGCGTAGAATTTCAAAGCTTTAAACAGGACAAGGGAAAATAATTTCCTGTGCCTTCATATTTAAGATAAAGGTCTCTTCATTATTTAGGTCATTGGTGCTTGTGTATTATGGGTTGGTCATGGCAGGCTCCTAACTGCTCAAGTTGATCACCTACAGAAGGGTAACTCCCAGGGTCAATCTATATGCTATGCTTTCCTCTGGTATTAACAAATATTTCTGGGGAGATCACAATCTCAGGAAAATGAAATATGTCTGGCTTTGCATTGTCATATCACTTTGTGACCAAAATGATAAAAGCATATGCTGAGCAGGTTACCCAGATTTCTCAAGTGGACAAACATTAAACTCCTAAAATAATAAAACTCCTGGAGTAATGGGAAGTGAAGCAGAAGAGAGGGAGTTGAGAGGGCTTCTAGTCCTATGTTACTTACTTGTGCCCTACTATAGTGTAGCTATAAAATATAATGGGCCAGTTGAGGTACATGTGGTTTAACTTGTATTCCCTCTCCTTTCCAAAACATGCCCTATTTTAATAGGACAGTGATTCTACCAAAGATAGGTTTCCCTGGGGAGCAGTTAAGGAGAGAGCCATGACCATAGTGGCCCATGGAGCATCCATGAAGTCTAAAACCTTGCAGTATTCTGAATGGGGTTCCCTGTCGTTTTCTTGTTTCTTTTTTGCTAGCATTTATCCCTTTGGGAAAACTATTCCACCTCTTAGAATTCGATATACAGCTCCCTCTTTATCTCCATACCCTCAAAGAGGACTTGGTATACTGATTCCATTTCACTACCAGTGGTGAAGCATGAGTCTAATCACCAAGGGGCGGGATCCCTCAAAGCAGGTGGCTGGATGGAGGTGGTGGGACTTGGAAGAGGCAGCTTGACTTTCTTAGGATGCCCTTTAGTCTTCCGTTTGGACCAGTAGCTCTTGACTGTGGATCATGACACACATTTGCACACAGTGTCACAAATAATGTGTCACTAAGCGCACAGTACGGCACTGCTGAGTGAGTTACTCACTGTGAACGGAAAGTGAGATCAAAGGCTCCAGGACAGAAGTCACTCTCATGTATTTCAGTATGCTTTCTATTGTCCCTACATATGCTGATGGGAGTGAAAGTTGAATGATGAGAGTTGAAAGCAATTTTCAAAGATTGAGAAACATAGTATCCAATAAGAGTATTCCATCCTCTGAGATGACCCAATGAGTATAGTATATTGAACAAGACCTAGGCCTGGGGAATTCCTGTTCTGCCACTTACCAGCCATGTAAACTCAGGCAAAGCTTTTTAACTTTGAAGAATCTTGGATTTCCCACCTGAAAATTAGGAAAATAATATAATCTAACTCAGAATTAAGAGGATTGAGTGAAATTAAGAGAATTGAGGATTAAGTGAACTTATTACTGTGCATATCAGGAATCTTTGTGTGCCCACCCCGTGGTTCAACTAGCAGTCTCAATACTGAGTTTTACTGTCCTAGGTTGTAAGCTCCTTGAAGGCAGAAACCACATTTTACTCATGTTTGTATTTTCTGTGCCCTCCTGATGTGCCTAATATATGTTTTTTTTTTAAAAAATGCTCATTGAATACTTGTTGAATGATTTGACAGTTTCCATTATTGCTGATTATATAATATAAATGTTGCAAATGAATTTTAAAAGCAAGTTTCTACCATACTTTCAGAGGTGCAGATTGAGACCATGAAAATAGTTCCCAAGTTCCCGGATGATAGCATTATTTGTACTCAAACTCCTCATGTAGAAAGAAAGAAAATTTCGAGTTGTTTGTCATCTTGATGGTTTAAATTTTATTTCCAGGGTAGTGGTTGATTAACTCTCAAATCATATCATGTGTCTAGTGTCCAGTAATGGGCAGTATCTGATGTGTGAATGAATTTAATTGTGGGCCCAGATGTTACTTTCAGGAGCAATTTGCCTGTGATTTGAGGAGGTGGTCCCACACAGATAAATTAGAAGGGAGAAAATTATAATGATGTGTTCAAAACAGTCACAGCCAGGGGAAAGAGTAGCTCAACTATTTCTGCCAGAGAAGCAGGATGTTATATGGGATTTAGAAGAAAAGCATACTGTGTGTGCTTCCTTTTCTAAACATCTGTGTTAGCCAGACCCCCACCTCTCAGGACATCAGGAAAGAACCAATATGAATCACTCAAGAAGGCAGTGATTGTGTTCTGTCTTAAGTGGAAAAACTTTGAAGTTAAGGTCTTCTTCATATTTGTCCATGCAAAACTAAAAACTAAAAATGTTAAGTTGTTACACGGGAGACATATTTGATTCTTGTTTTTGTTACTTTATGACAATGACAATAATGCTGTGACTGACATAAATTTCTGTACACAGTAAAACAAGTAAGAAGCTTTCAATAAAGCTTATGCAATAGGATAGGTCGAGGTGGATATGACTTTACCTACTGCTTGATCGAGGGCTCAAATGATATCACCAGGTTCTGTTTCTCTTTCTCCATTTTCCAGTGACCTGTCCCTTGATGCTTCCTCCCTTGTCAGGCCCCACATACTCACAGAATGGTGGCAGCAGTCCCAGATTCTACATTCTCTCTGATTCACTTCTCAGAGGAGAAACTTAATGGTCTCTTTTCAGGATTCTTAGCCAAAGTCTCTTTGGGTAATTGCTCTGATTGGGTAATTGACCCCTCTCCAAGCTAGTCACCATGGTCAGGGGTGGAGATGTGACCCAGGGATGGCTTAAGCCTGGCATACTTGTTTCATTTCAGAAGTTCATGGATAGGAGTTGCCAACACAGATATCCATGATCAATACTTAGTATTGTTGCCATGTATGAAAAGCTATGTGCCAGACATTACCTTATTATATCCCTATAACCTGTCATTAATTTATTCAGGGACCATATTGAGGTCCTACCATGATGAGAAAAACAAAACAACGCATGGTCTTTACTCACAGTTTAGAAAGAGAACATAGCATGAGGTAAGTGTTTCTATCTACATTTTACAGATGGGGTAACTGAGGCTTCCAGATGTTATTTCAGTCCCCTACAGTATCACATTTATTTTAACTTTTATTATAAGGCCAGGGTACTTTGGGAGGCCGAGGCGGGTGGATCACGAGGTCAAGAGATCGAGACCATCCTGGTCAAAATGGTGAAACCCCGTCTCTACTAAAAATACAAAAAATCAGCTGGGCATGGTGGCGCGTGCCTGTAATCCCAGCTACTCAGGAGGCTGAGGCAGGATAATTGCCTGAACCCAGGAAGCGGAGGTTGTGGTGAGCCGAGATTGCGCCATTGCACTCCAGCCTGGGTAACAAGAGGGAAACTCCGACTCAAAAAAATAAATAAATAAATAAATAAGGCCAGGGGTGCAGGTTCAGGCTTGTTATATAGGTCAAGTTGTGTGATGGGCGTTTGTTGTACACATTATTTCATCATCCAGGTATTAAGTCTAGAACCCATTAGTTATTTTTCCTGATCCTCTCCCTCCTCCCACCCTCCACCATCTAGTAGACCGCAGTGTATGTTATTCCCCTCTAGTGTCGTGTATTCTCATCATTCAGCTCCCACTTAAAAGTGAGAACATGTGGTATATGATTTTCCATTTCTTGCTTGTTTGCTAAGGACAATGGCCTCCAGCTCCATCCATGTTCCTGCAAAGGACATGACCTTGTTCTTTTTTATAGCTGCATAGTATTCCATGTGTATATCTACCACATTTTTTATCCAGTCTACCACTGATGGGCATTTAGGTTGATTCCATGTATTTGCTATTGTGAATAGTGCTGCAATGAATATACACATGCATGTGTCTTCATGACAGAAAAATTTATGTTCCTTTGGGTATATACCCAGTCATGGAATTGCTGGGTTGAATGGTAGTTCTGTTTTTAGGTCTTTGAGAAATTTCCACACTGTTTTTCACAACAACATTACAATTATAGATGACCCTTGAACAATGCAGGAATTAGGGATGGTGACCCCAGTGTGGTCAAAAATTCATATATAACTTTTGACTCCCCTAAAACTTAACTACTAATGGCCTACTGTTGACCAGAAGCCTAACTGTTAACAAATAGTCGATTAATGAATATTTGGATGTTGTGTGTATGATGTGCTGTATTCTTACAAAAGTAAGCTAGAGAAAAGACACTATAATTGAGAAAATCGTAAGGAAGAGAAAACATATTTACTTTTCATTAAGTGCAAGTGGATCACATAAAGGTCTTCATCCTCCTCATCTACACATTGAGTAGGCTGAGAAGGAGGAAGATGAGAGGTAGTTGGTCTTGCCATCTCAGAGGTGGCACAGGTAGAAGAAAATCCACATGTAAGCAGACCTGTGCAATCCAAACCACGTTGCTCAAGGATCGCCTGTGTGAAGTGAGCAACAAAGACTCAAATCTAAATCTCAGTTGCCATGGCCTGACTTACTACTCCTTAGAACTTACTACACTACCTTAGCTTCTACACTGGCAAACAAAACAAAACAAAACTTCTGCTTTGGGAAATCATCTGCTCTGGACCAGTAGATGTTTATCTGTGACCATGAAGATTATCTCATAACAAAGAAAAGAGGAATTGCATAGGTATCTTCCCACTCCACCCCATACTGATAAGTCAATATTAAATTCTTTTGAACTCTTATTGATAAGGAACCACAAACTGACCAACTAATTTTTGTGAATTAATGAATAAGGAAAGTACTTTCATTCAACATTATTTTTCCTCAGTGCTTTATAAAGAACACCCAATCTAGTCTAGTTATTTCATTCTGTGAGAACATCTTTGCAGCTCTGTTGACAAGATCAGCATCATCAATCCTATGTGGCTTCCAAGAGTAAAGCAGTGCACCTTATTCTACCTATATGGAAACCAAAGCTCAGAGACATTAAGTGACAGGCTATCAATTTCCATGGAAAGCAGTTTCTTTTTCAGAAAAAGACATAGACGTATTGCTGAATGGGGATGTGACCATTTTTAGTTCCTCCCCACCACCAGTTTTGGCCTCCCCAGTTGCAATCACCCGCCACCCTGTGTTCAAGTCCCGTCTTTGCTGGTGAGTGAGACACATCTGCTGTTTAAAGGTCAACCCAACTTTTCAAGCTTCTCTGATACTTGATGGCTGTTGTTGCTTTGCAGCTTGCGTGAACTTTTGTGGTATATTTCTTTAGTGGCTGTCAAACTGCACCATTGTTCCAACTGAAAAATGTCTATTTTGGAGGGCAACGTCGGCAATTTAACAAAGCTGTTTTGTTTCACTTTATTTTGTTATAATTATGTTTCATTCCCCCAGAAGTTTTCCTGCTGATTATTGGAGTTCTGCTACCCTCCTAAACCACTTAAGGATGAAATTCAGATCCCCAAGTGCATTTTTATCCCTAGTTACTTGGAGAGGATTAAGTAAACTACCTAATACCTTTCTGTTTTGACACAGAGAATAGGAGGAAGAGAAAAGATCCATTGTGTCTGAACACATTCCTTCACAAAAATTCAAGCTCTTAGAGGCGGCTCATTTGTTTCACCATTTAACAAAATTAAGGAAGTCTGTGTTTGTCCTCACAGCTATTCTTGGCTGCCACGATGCTCAGGGAGATTGTGGATATTGAATGGGTAGCATGCTTTCTTGAGAAAAGAGGTTGCACATTTGTGTTTTTGTTTTTTAGTCTTTCTCATAAGAGAATCTATCAAATTGCAAAATAGCATGATCTTTCCTCAACACCACTTTGGGGAGTTAACGAGGTTACCTATTGCCATTGTTAATTCCAAGAAGAGTTTATCCTTTCTCCTACTGTTCTAATCCTCAAATCTGTTGTACATTAGAATCACCTGAAGCGTATTTAATACACACCAATACCCAGTCCCCAGGCTGACCACTTAAATCAAGATCTCTGAGGAGAAAACCCAGCATGCTTTAGAAAGTTCACCAAGACACTCTAATGTGCACATAGGGTTAACAGCATCTTCTCCCAAGCCTCTGGCTTCAGGAATTCCTTCAGAGTCATTATTAGATGCAGTCAGGCAACTCTGGATGAAATCTCTGCTCCACTAAATAGCTATGATATAGGGCTATTTGTTCAGCCTTTCTGAGCCTTGGGTCTCCATCTATAAAAGAGGGATAATAATGGCTCCCACCTTGCGGAGTTGTTTTGAGGTTCCATGCAGTGATGCATGGATAGCACAGCCCACCTCCACTGTAATGACCAGCTCATAGTCTTTATGCCTTTGAGTGTCTCTTCTGCTCAGTTCATATTATACACCAATGAATCTTCCCAAAGTGCTGCTCCAATGCCCAGTAAGAAAGAGAAAAGCTGTGTCTGACATCTGGACACTGGCCATCTAGAGCATGGTGGTGTTGGTAGCTGATTTGGAATTCAAAGCTAGGCCCTGGAATCATCCTGTTGGACATAATCTTAACAAACATCATCAGGTAAAGTCACTCTGTGACCATGGTGAAGTGAGACAAAAGCCAAGACCACTTCATAATTATTTCTAAGCAGAAAAACAGGTCACTCGTCAAACCACAAATATATCAAGCACCTCCTCCCCAGTTAGTATGAGTGACTGCAGCTTCTTCACCTATTACAGCTTTAGCTCCACTCTGATCTCCTCTCCTTCTAGATAAAGTGTATTAAGATGGTAAATGATAGAACTATGCCCATGTTCTGACAGCACCCAATTCAGAGTAAAACCCCTTTTCTTTTAACTCCAAATGCGATCATGTGAAGCCCAAATCCTATAAGGAATCCTTTCTAACACCTTCCTATTGAGACACCTGTGGTTCTCTAGGGTGCTTGTTCTCTCACTCTGCCCCAAGTAATAAACCAACTTGTTCAATAACAGGTGTGTTCCTAGGGGTCTTTGACTGGAAGGCATTGATTAGCTCCCCTCTCTTACTCAAAATCCCATAGTCCCACTCTCTGATTTAAGAATCAAAGGATTTTTAAAACTATTAAGTTGCATTTCTATTGACCTATCAAATCGTCTAAGCCTTTTCCACTATGTCCTTCTGCCTGTCAAACCCCATGTCTCATCATTCTCTCCTATGACCTTACGGGATACTTCTCCTTCGTATTCACTATGTTTATTGTTTTGCATTTGCTCATGTCATTTCTATACTTTCTTCCCTGATTGCTTCTCTCCTCACTCAGTGTGAAATAATAATCAAGCACCTATTATGTGCCAGATGCTGTCCCAGGAATATGACTCATTAAGAGTGGACAACAATCTCTATAGTAGATGCAAGGAGAAGAAATATAATTTTGGATCTTAGAGGGTTTGATATACCTCATGATAAAATATGGCCAAAATGTAGATCAAGTTCATAGTATGTTTTGTGGATAAAGATTGCAAAGTAAAAGAGTAAGTGGAAGTAAGAAATACTCTTATTAGAACCTATAGGATTAAAAACCAAAGAGCTAGAACTCTCATTTTGATGGTCTTCTTGTAAGATGATATTTAGGTGTGGCTAAGCATAAGCATTCCAGTCTTTCCTGGTGACAGTATTAACTAAAAGAGATACTTTCTCCCCCTGATGCCTGGTGAAGATGAAGGATGTGTCTGAGAAAGTTTTCCATTAGTTGCAGGTATATTTTTTAGACTGGCAATATTATATATATATGTATAGATGTATAGATACATAGATGTATAATCAACAAACCCACCAAGCATGAGGAAGCAAGACCACAATTTGAGCCTTGCGGGAGACCCAACCTCTATCACAAACCTACATATGGAAAAAATAATGTGGCACAAACTTTTTAAGGCTTATTTTATAACTATAGAAAATGAGAAAGATTGATGATGCTTAATCTGCCAGAAGATCAGTTCCCTGCTGTTGCTTTTCTTTTTTTTACTCCCCCATCTTCTCCCCCATACTAACTTAAAAACAAACATCCAGGCCTAATTAAAATCAGAACCCAGTATCCGATTAGTGCACGTTTGGCAGATCTTAGCTTTGGCATTGTTTTCTGACCAGTTTACTGATTAGTGTTTATTACTAATCATCTGTGGCTGGAAACATGACCCAGAGAGAAGAAAGACAAGGGCAACAGCGTGCAGTGACATTGTTAAAATTATTCACAGTGTTTTCAGCAGGAATAACTCAACTCAAATCCACAACCACAACAGATGCCTTAGCATGCCAAACCCCAGGCATTGGCGGCCAGGCAAAGCAGGCTTCTCTCAGCACTTGGCAAGACTCCTCTTCATTTTGCCCTGTGTCTGAAGTCCAATGCTTGGCCAGGAGTAAAGGTGGGACAGGCTGAGGGAATAAGAGTTTGCTGTATCTGACAGCGATGCTCTGATGTCCCATGTCTGCCCAATAAACCATAGTAAATCAAGACTAATTTAACCTCTCCGAACTCAGCTTTCCTGATGAAGTGTGTTCACCCCTGTAGTATTTCAACAAATATTTATTGAGTGACTACTATGCGCCAGATCCCTGATGTTCTGGGGAAGGCAGTAGATGAACAAAAATACTAAAATTCACTACTAAAACTAATGATAGGAATTCACTGACATCTGAATTTTCAACAGTGACTTTGTAACTAATACTATGGAACTTAAGACAAACTCACAAAAGTTTTCTTCCTAAATAGATATGATTATAACATTTTTTTACCAGGTTCATAGTCTAATTATTGCTAGCTTTGTTAATATCATAATTCCTTGGTTTTGAAATACATCTTTTGACAGTTTTTTTCTCTGCTTCTAAAAGTGAGAAATTCCTATATTTGAGTTCATTTAAAAAATACAATTTTTTTAACTGCCCATCATCTTACCACCCCCAAACAACCATGCTTGGCATCTGGGTGTAAAACAGGAAATCATGAAATCATAATCAACTCATGATCAAATATTATAATCATATCTATTTAGGAATTACATCAGCAAAGTCAGCAATAATTAGGCTATGAACTTGGTTTTTAAAAGATATTATAATCATATCTATTTAGGAAGAGGAACGTTTGCCTGTGAGTTTCTCTTAAGTGCCATAGTAATAGCTACAAAGTCATCATGAAATCATGATTATCTGTTTTATCTCTTGCTTTCCACCCAAATGCTAATCATGAAAACATGTCTTTTTTTTTTTTTTTTCTTAAACTAGTAGTATATCACAAATTCAGCAATTCAAAAGAGAAGGATTCTTTAGGAAATGATGGTGTCTTCCCTGAGTAAAATCTAAGTTAATTTTTGTGTTTTTGCCAAACCAAAAAGGTATGAGAAGTTGAGAATATGATCGAGGATGAGATGGATGTTTTATTTAATGTATTGCAAGAATATTTGTTTCAAGGTTAACAAACACCTTTTCATCTATGAAGAGAATTCTAGTGTCTGAAAGAGCTGCAGCTGAGTGGTGGGAATAGTTTTTACCTATGTATTTAGCATATTTTTATCAAATGTCTTTTATGTGCCACTAATTAGGCAAGGAGACCAGGAAACAGAGGTATGAAGGCCCTTAGTCTAGGGGGCAAATTATCTTACACCAGGAATAACACTCAAAGTAAGTATCTTTGTGGAATATGCTGTGCAGAGAAGTACAGATGCGTGAGATTATATAGCAGGGGCCCTAACTTATTTGAGATAATGAGAGAAATCTTCCATCATCAAGTACCCTTTAGTCTCACACAATGCATTTGTAAGAAAGCACCAGGTTTAGTCTGGTTCATGGCGGAGCCCATTCCAGCAACCGTTGCCAGGTCAGAACCCATATTTCAGCTGTTGAAAATAATCACCCTACCGAAGGGCCATTTTTACCTTGCTGAGATGTTGTTGCTGTGAGTATGATTACATAGTGAATCTGGAAAATAGCATGCCTATGTGGTCAATTAGCTTTTTAACTGACCTGTCTCAGAACAGAATGTCACTTCCTGGAGACCATTTGCTGGAGCCTAACCCTCCAGCCCTTGACCTGTAGAATCACTTTGGACTTAGTTAAGGAGATACCAGGAATTCCAGGCTGTATGCATAAATGGGTACGAAAAGCATTAGAGAGGTTTTTTGGGTGGTTGTGGCAAAAAGATTTGTCATGATTTATGCACTGTACACGGGAAGATGTCTCATGTGAAGTCAACAGCTGAAGTCAAATGAATACTTCAGCATGTGAATCAATTGCATCATCTCACTTGCCATGTTATTACTATTTTTGCGTAATTGCAAAGTAAAAAAACAAATCGATGTCATAAATAGACAACTGTCATTTGACATGATAGAGACCCTAGCATTTTAGGGATATCCCATTTTTAGGTACTATTCTGGTGCTTTTTATACAATTAAGAATATGTCTTTATTAAAATAGGAGAAATATTTCTACATGTTATTTCAATGTCAAAGTTTTTAAAAAAGCAATGTGGAAAAATGGACCATTTGGTTTCTTTCTCAAAGGCCAATTCTTCTTTGCTGGTCTTGTTCTGGAAGGCATAACTCCAGAAAAAGCTCTCAATACCCATTAGATAGTGCAAGAGTGCAACTGAGTCAATCCAACCAAAATGAAACACTCAGTTTAATTCCTTTCATGTTAGTTTTTAAAGTAGGTGGATATGAATGAACATAGCCTAACATCCTACTTTCCTTCCCTGAATCTTTCCTTGATTGAGTGAAACGTAATTAATAACAGCTACCTTGCTCTGTTCATTTTATGCCTTTAAAAAAACACACACACACAAAACGTGGCCTAGGTGATCTCATACCGTAGGCATCAACTGCCATATAATTCCCATAATTAATCTTGTAACTAGCATTAGTTCATAGTAGTACAATAAGAATAATCAATTTAGCTAATTGTACAATTATTGACCTTTTCCTTTTTCAAGTTTTCTTTTTAAAGTCTTGCCTCCTTTAATCAAAAATATCATTTTTGAAAGTATTAATAAAATTTTTTTCTGGATGGTAAAATGCAAACTTTGAAGTCTGAATATACTGTAAAAGCTAGAAATTCATTTTTATTTACTAGCCATTGATCAAAGGGCAAGATCTAACTTTAGTTTTGAAAATACATGTTATCAATAAAATTCATGAATCTTCTTGCATATTATCAACTATGTATACCTTTAACAGGATCGTATTATGTCTTTAAATATCTTACATCTGAAACTTTTGCAGTTCATTTGAACATCATTTAGATACACATCAATATTTGCTTTTTCAGAATAGAAATTCCCTCAGGGTTGAGTAGGCTATCTGGATAAGCTATCTTGTCTAACAGTACACTAGGTAGTGTTAGTTTCTTTTATAATAATAAAAGAAACCCTACAGATTATAGCATGATTTAGAGAGCAGAACCTTTTCTTTGTATTTTCAGATAACCACACTTTGTTTTCAGCACTGAAAACACAGTGGGTTTTTTAAGCCAAATATAATTTAAAATAAACTCTTGCATTTTCCTTTCTTGGCTTAGATCTGGGAATGGACTGGATCTAAGTGGGAAAGAATTAGGCCTTTTGTACTCTTTGCGGGGAAAGTGTAGGGATTTGATGGTTTCTGACGTTTTTCATCCCGACTGGGCTTGTATCACTGACATGCTGATGTTCTTCACTCTGTCCTTTAACACAGTCGAGCATGTCTGTGCAGCCAAATGTCATTTCATAGGAAAAATCAAACGCAATTTGATGAGGTTCCTGGAGAATAATGAATCCAATCTGGGATGGAATTGACAAAGCACACCGATTAAAACAAACACTGTGTGGTGCCCTGCTCATGCCGTTATAATGGTAAAGATTACTGCTTTTAGAGAAATAAAATAATTTTAGTCCAGAGGTGACAAAACTTATTTTCTCTTGGTAGAGCTTTCTTTCAGAAGGGAAATGAATCTGTTACATTGCAGTGATCAGGGAGGAGAGGCAACCTTCTGCCAGAGCTGAGCAACTGACACTGTTAGTAATACAGGCTGAGCAAATTGGATTTGTGGGATTGATAGATTCAACACTGAATAGTCAAAGGAATATCATGGCTACTTGATCCTGTATTGTAGAAGCTTGGTACTGGTTTTATCTGGACCAACCTGCATGACTTTTGTAGCCTGGAGTTAGATGGATGAATAAATGGATCCAAGTGCCTGGGGATCCAGCAGAACGGATAAGGCACTACACACCATCATTATCACTCAGTCCAACTGCTGTAGGAATGCCACTCTCTCAACTAAAAATGCAAGACCTTTATAAGAATAGGTGGCAGCCATTGCAAGTCTCCTCATTTGAATCTGCTCTGCGTAGTCACTTGGGTGTTTCACTCAGTTCCTCTCAATGCAAGAAGTTTTTTAAAAAATTGTTTAATGTGATCAGTTTTAACAATAAAATGGTAGATACATCTATTGCATTACAGTGGCTAACCCATTGCAGATTCTCTATAAATATCTGTTGAATGTATGATTTGGGGTTGAATATGTAGGTGAATCTCCCTGTCTTCCATCAAGCTATAGCTCTGTGGCAACAGGAATCCCATCTGCCATGTTTATCTCTGTGAACTAGGTGCAGACCCCGGCGCAACGGCCAACACTGAGTAAGCATCCAATTAATGCTTCCTGAATGAATTAAACAATTGTGAACCATTGCCCTACAAGATAAATCCTACTAACCATGTGTAGAAACTGAGTTCTAAAGAGGCACCGTGAGGTGCCATGTCCCTAGAGGACTGACTCATGGTGTTGCAGCCTTTCCATCCTCTTGATTTAGGTACTTAAAGTCAGATCATGATTTGTACCTTTGACTGCTCTCTTTTGGTCTATGTCCAACCCATCCCTTCTAATACACAGTTTTGGATTGATTATTGGACAGAGGGATGCTGAGAGAAATGGCAAAACAAAATACTGTTTTACTCATTGTAGAGATATTCTTCCTTTAACTTTTATTTTAGGTTTGGGGATACATGTGCAGGTTTGTTACATAGGTAAACTCATGTCACATGGGTTTCTTGTACATATGATTTTGGTTTTGTCACCCAGACACTAAGCCTAGTACCCAATAGTTACCTTTTCTGCTCTTCTCCCTTTTCCTACACTCAAGTAGATCCCAGTGTCTGTTGTCCTCTTCTTTGTATTTATGCGTTCTCATCATTTAGCTCCAATTTATAAGGGAGAACATGCAGTATTTGGTTTTCTGTTCCTGCATTAGTTTGTGTAGGATAATGGCCTCCAGCTCCATCCATGTTTCTGCAAAGGACATAATCTTGTACTTTTTTTATGGCTGCATGATATTCCATGATGTATATGTATCAGTTATCCAACCTGTTATTGACAGGCACTTAGGTTGATTCCATGTTTTTGCTATTGTGAATAATGCTGCAGTGAACATTCATGTGCATGTGTCTTTATGGTAGAATGATTTCTAGTCCCCTAGGTATATACCCAGTAATGGAATTGCTGGGTTAGAATGGTAGTTTTATGTCTTTAAATATCTTACATCCTCATCAGATATAAACTGAGTCCCAAAGAGACACTGTAAGGAGCCATTTTTAATGTCTTTGAGGACTTGCCATACTTGTGGACTTGTCAGTTCCATAATTGTTGAACTGACACTCCCATCAACAGTATAAAGTGTTCCTTTTCTCCACAGCCTCACCAGCATCTGTTATTTATTTTGACTCTTTAATAAGCTATTCTGACTGGTGTGAGATGGTATCTTATTGTGGTTTTGATTTGCATTTCTCTAATGATCAGTGATATTCACCTTTTTTTTTTTTTTTTTTTTTTTTTTGCCTATGCTTGTTGGTAGCATATATGTCTTTAGAAAAGTGTGTAAATTGACAAATGGGACAATTAAACTTAAGAGTTTCTGCACAGCAAAAGAAATTATCAACAAAGTAAACTGACAACCTACAGAATAGGAGAAAATATTTGCAGACTGTATATTTGACAGAGGTCTAATATCCAGTATTCATAGGGAACATAAGCAAATTTACAAGAAAAAAATTAAAAAGTGGGCCCAGGACATGAATAGAGATATTCTTGTTGATGATACAGATAGTGGCTTACTTATGAGGACTATGAGAAATTTCTCTCAGTCCTCTCAGCTGGGAAACATTGGCTACTCCTGAGCAATTGGTGGGTTTTTCATCTCATGAATAATATGCGTTGTGTAATTGATTACAATTTCTTTTTCACTTTGTCCACTTGGGAAGTCAAAGCCAACTTGGAAGACCAGCTTTGGTCTTTGCATACCTATGTGTGATTTTTGTTTCAGGAATCCTTTTTATAATTCTGTTTTTCTTTTCTCCTCATGATATTTGTTTATGAGTTTTGCTCTTATTACATTTTAATATGATATTACATGATGTTTTAATTTTATTTATTGGAAATTAGAACCTAATTAAAAAAATAAAACTCCAGTAGAAGCAAGGTTTGTGGAGGTGGTTAAGGGTTTAAAAGATTCTGGGTTCAAAAATGCCACCTCTACCATTTCCCAGCTGTGTGACCTTGAGTCAGTTACTTAACCTTGGCTTCTTAATTCATAAGATAAGGGTAATAATATCGATCACAAGGATTTGTTACTGGGATTAAAGGAGATGATCTATGCAAAATATCTATGCCAGAGCCTGAGTTGCACAGCACATGTTATTTTATTATTTTCTTGTTTGAGTTCTGCCTCTACCCCTCCTACCTAATCTACTTACTCAGGGCTCTAGGGAAGGGTTTCTCCACCTTGGCACAATTGAGAATTGGAGCCAAATAATTTGCTGTTGTGGGGGCCTGTCCTATGCAGTACAGGATATTCAACAACATCCCTGGCCTCTAGTTGCTAGATACCAGTAGTACAACCTCGGTCATGAAAATCAAAAAGGCCCAGTGGGGGGCAAGATGGTTCTTGCTTGGGAACCACTGCTCTCAAAGTCTCCTGCTGTCTACTACTGATTGGGACCACATTCTCCAGTAATTCTCTGTTAGGCCACCACACTACCCCAGACCAGTTGACACATTGTTGTGTTTATTTTTTAAATCCAAATGTATTAGTCCGCTTGGGATCTCTACTAATCACTCAGTAAGCATTTATTGAGTACTAGCTAAGGTCTTTGCCCTTGAGAAGACATCGCCCAGGGAGGGAGTTTGGCCGTGTGTGCAAAGCACTATGGCACAGCCCAGTGACTGCTAAAACTGGTAGCATGCAAACTCCCCAGGCACGTACTATACTTCTAGAAGGAAAAAACAGGACATGTTATTTGACACATGATTTTTTTTTTGTAAACATTTTAATTTATGTAAAATATTAATGTATACAAATAAAGTCATAAGTAGGTAAAAGTTTAATAAATCACCTTTTTGAGAGGGGTAAAATTATATGAAATTAGAAAGTGCTTAGGAAAACTGGAATATATGAGGACTGTCACAGCAGGGACTGATTAATTTTTCTAGATATAGGCAGATAACCTGACTCATACTGAGGCAGTGATAATTGATAAGGGGTTAAAGTGATGTCCCTTCCTGATGCCATTTACATTTTAATGCAGGGCTATAATGTGTTCAGTGAGTCACATGAGGACCATGCTTGCAGAAATGGAACCCAACATTTTCTGTATACTCACAAAGGCAAAGCTACTGGGAACAGGGAATATTTCCTGTAATAAACAAAAAGAAAACCAAACACATATTTAAAAAACAACCCAGTTCTATGTCCCTGATGATCCTGGGGACATTAGCCATGATAAAACAGGACCTAGAGCAAAAAGACGTTGGAACAGAGTCAAATAATATTTGGAGGTAGAGTCCTAAGACTAATGATGGTGACAGGAAATGATACAAGTTAATGATAGATGGAAAAAATCTTGGCAGTATTCTCAATTTTTATTAAAAAAATAAATCAAGAAAGCATGAGTTTGGCAGAAGTTTCTTCACTGCACTTTCTTCTTTGCATTGTGGGTTACTTACTCTCACATTAACGAAACCAGTGTGCAGTCATTAGAGGTGGAGTGAAATATTATGGAATTCCCTGTTTTTCTCAAAATTACCTCTGCTAATCACTAAGCATGTTTCACTGTGAAAGTCTCCTTCTGATGTCTATTGTGCTTTATAAATGCCCTGTTCCCAAATACAAATTGCTGTAACTCCAAGTACAATGGCCATTAGTATGGACTTGTAATTTCTTTCTTTTTATTGGTGAGATTGCAGTGGATGTTCAGGGTGGCAGAAAAATTACACAGAATACAAACTTTGCTTTTTGAGAAAGAGCTGGCATTGCTCTTCTTACACCAGGTTGCACATTGAATTCACAGAAGACACACCATCCTTGTATACAAATCTATTTGATGTCAAGTCTAAAGAGCTGTTTATTTGGTTAATAGGTGCAAGAAGCCACCATGGCACACATTTACCTATGTGACAAACCTGCACGTCCTGCACATGTATCCCAGAGCTTAAAATAAAATTTAAAAGAAAAAGAGAGCTGGATATTTCAATTCAGGGACAAGGTGAGAAGGCCCTAATACAAACCAGAAATTCATTCTCATTGTGTTTTCTAAAGCTCAGGTTTGTACAGTCCCATAAAAAAACAGAAAGATACTTCCCCTGTGTGTATAATAGGGTCATTCTAAGGACATATTTGTTGGACTTCGCTCTGTTGGCATCTGTTCAAAACAGCTAACAAAAGTCAGTTGGTTCTTACCTTCTGATCACTACCCCAGGCCCTCAACAAATCACTAGCAAATTCCACTTGCTGAGTGTCCTCCTATTAGCATAATGGTGTGTTTTAATTTGGAGAAGACGCATGTGTTTCCTATAAGAAAGTTGCTTTAGGTCTTTAAACGTCTCTGTCAAACACTTTCTTTTTGTTTGTAGAAATAATTACAGATCAGTACTGTTGAAACCAAAACATCAGAGAAATTGCCTGCTCCAATGTTTCTAATTTGGTGGACGTCTGCGCAGTCAATGACACAAGCTTAGCTTGGCCGTGCCAAGAAAAACATATCCAGTTTAACCATTGCAAATGCTGCCTTGGTTATAAGGGATGACAGTCATTGTACTTAGGTTGCTTTCCTCATAGCCCAATGAAAGAACTCGCCTTCTACAAGGGCACATCTGTTTCTGCAACCCCAATAATGGCAGACACCAGGTGACACAGTGACACTTGTCTTTTGATGCTATTTTTTTCTGACTTTTTAGGAAGCATGTATGTTTGCCCATAGACACTCAAGACCATTGCATTGATGTCCTAGCTGATGTGTCTCCCTTTCTAAATGTTTCACTTGAGACTTTTTTTGATCCCAGATCTAGGTGAATTTTTACTATAACCATCATAGCTACTAAAGGTAAAATAGCCATACATTGTAATTACATAAAACATGGAAGGACATACACCAAACTGTTACATAGAGATGAGACTATAGGTTATTTTTATTTGCTTTTCTTATCTAAATTGGCTAAAATTTTAATCTGAGCATGTATTATTTTTGTAGAAGAGAAAATAAGTTATGTTTTTTTAAAAAAAATAAGGATCATTTGGTCTGGGAAAGAAAAAAAAAACTATAAATATAAAAAGAGCAATTCAAATTCCAGGGAATATATAAATGGTGAGCACAAGTATTGATGTTAAATCTTGTTAGCACAGTGAAGAGAGAGCAAATACTAAGTCATCAGAGGTGGTGGACTGCAGCTAACATGAATTCAAATATCAACAATGATAGCATTCAGGCATGTGCTGAGAACTACTTCATTGGAACATTCCATACGTTATCTCACAATAACTCTATAATGGAAGTAATGATATTTTTTCACTTTAACATGAAAACTTTTTGATACAGAGATAAAAACTTGTCCTAGATCCCATGCCTGGTAAGTTTCCTAGCCAGTATTCATGGAACCCACTAATGCCAAACACTGCTTTCCTCATCTTGCCATATTCCTTAGAAGGAAAAGCAAAATTCAGAAAGGAAAATTGTCTTTGTTCTAAGTCAGCATTTGTGTTTGGCAATAAGGTGGAGGGAGGTGGATGGTGACAAAAATGGAACCACTCAAGCAAATAGCACTCTGTTCACCTAATAGATTTGTTGCCTGATATCAAGTCACAGGTCAGGAAAAATGGAAAAGTTCATTCTCTGTGTAATTCAGCATAGGAAATTATTATTCAGAGACTCTTGCACTTCTTTCAGAATAAAATGTAATGCAACACTTTGGGTTTAATTTTTGGAAGTGCACAGCCAAACTTTCTGCAAACTTTCTTTGGATGATGTGTATTGTCTTTTAAGTTGTCTGCACTTGAACACCCGGTTGGGGATGTTCTGCTCCCAGATGGCATGGAGTTCATCCTTTGAGGCTCTTGTAAGAGCATTCTAAGCCTGTTTGTCAACTGCCCTGCTGGTGCTACAAACTGAAAATTTTTAAGCAGTATAATGAACGTATGCAGGTGATAAATCTAAATCCAATGAAAATAAGTTTTTTACCATTCTGATGAAACAGATATAGGGAGTGTGAAAGGTACATACAATGTATTTGATCTTATTCAACACCCAACTGTAGAAGAACATTAAGATTCTGAGCATTCGTTTAAGTGGATATGACAACATAATTTGGCATTTGTTAGACCAGTTCAGATATCAGGGTTTAATTTATGTCTTTGAATAAGCTTTTGGCCTATTACATTTTCAAGGAACCCTCTCATGTGTATCTACAAAAAGGTAGGCCAGAATGACACTTTTTGTATCTTTTGTTTACTAAATTGCAATGTTAGGATAATAAATGCTGTGGTTGGAGTATGTGTGTGTTTCATCTCTCTTAGGGAATTCTGTACTTCAAGGGCTTTCCTCTTCAACATTACAGATAAAACACTCCATCACACTCTTTAGTGAAAGAGACACTTTCTCCTTGAAGATGCCTGTTCAGCTGTTCCACAGCTGAAGAGCTGGGAAGACTTAAATTACGTTCTTTTTCCTGCCATTAAAAGGGAATGGGGGGTGGGGGGCGGGAGGGACAAGAAACTTGCATCTGGTTCGATTTCTTTGCCAAATTCTTCATTTAATTGTTATGTAATTTGAAGAAAACCACAAATGACAAGATGAAATTGCTAGGAATATAAATACAGAATTTAATTGTTCATGTCAGGATTTCAATTCCCAAACCATGGTAATCTGAATCTCAGTTTTCTGAAGAACATGAAAAGCACTGGAGGCTGATGCTCAGTTTGCGAGCCATCATGATCCCCACCACCCCCCACCACCACATTCACAAAACTGTCTTCAATCAGAGAGAGAAACTGAGGAGGAGGGAAGTTGACTTCCCTTATCCTTGTGGATTTGATTCCAACAGCTGGGATCCCAAAACAAGTTTTCTCAAGAAAAAAATCATTACATCAATCCCAAGATCCAAAATAAACCAACACCTGAGTGCTAAACACTTAAAGGATGGGCTTCTACAAGTTTACAGCATCCCTGATAGCAATGAGGCTCTCCTAAAGACCTGCCTTTATTTTGATTTGTGGCATAAGCTTTCCTGGAACAAGAGGCAACTTATTCTAGTTGGTATTATCCTGGATTTTAAGTTAGGAAACTGAGATTTCTTCTCTTGTTCTACTGCCTGAAATTGTATTATATGTACAGTCATGCTCCATTAGTGTTTGTGGGATGAATTTGTGTGATGAGAAAATGTGCAACAAATAAGCCCTAGTATTTTGTAAAGTGGTTGAGTAGACAAACACCTCAATGCTCTTCTCAGTGTTCTTTTCAAATCTATGATGGCTCCAAATTCTAGCTTCCTGGGTCCTTCATGGATTTCATCCATTTAGATACTGCTCCAGTAGGATCCCCCACTCCATGACCCAAACCTTTTCCTTTTGGTTTCCTTTCATCAAAATGTACCAGAGGCTAGGTGAGGTGGGTCACTCCTATAAACCAGTACTTTGGGAGGCTGAGGTAGGATGATCACTAAAGGCCAGAGTTTGAGACCAGCCTGGGCAACATAGGGAGATCCTGTCTCTACAAAAAGAAAAAAATTACCCAGGGGTGGTAGCATGCACCTGCAATCCTAGCTACTTAGGAGGCTGAGGTGGAAGGATTGCTTGTGCCCAGGAGTTCAAGGCTGCAATGAACTACGATCACACCACTGCATTCCAACTTTGAATGAACTCTGTCTGAGGCAAAACAAACAACAAAAACAAAACTTAACAGATCTGTATCTCATTCCCCTAAAGCTCTGGTTTTGACTGAATTATAATCTAACAAAGTCATTGAAACTAAAATACTGTTGACTTAGAAGGGTTTAATTTGCCATCCAATCCAGATAATTTGTTTTTACCAACCTTAACACAGTTATGTCAGAAGTCATCATAGTCAGAAATCGTGGGGCCTATTATAGAGTCAAAATGAATTATGTTTCGGTGAATGGAAGTACCTCTTTGTGTCTCCAGTCAATTGATTGCTTTCTTGGAGACTAACCTTGAAAGGGGGATTAGTTCCTAATCCCGACTTCAAGGCTTTATTTTATGAAATAGTTTGTAGGAGTCATTGGTTACACTGTAGAGTGAGGCAATTTAATCTCCTTTGTGTAGACATATTCATAAAATTACAGAACAAAAACTGAAAGAGTCACCAGAAGGAAAAATCTAGAATTACTAAAGTCATGTGCATAAGTAAGAAAATATATCATGAAAAGTATTTATCCAGGAGATCCTTGAGAGATTTTAAAAGAAAGCTGAAATCTACATACATACTTCAAAATACTTTTTTCAACAAGTCCATAATAAGCATGACTCATTACTTATTCAAATATGGAAGAGTCTCAAAGTTTATATCATATTTTTGCCCCCCCCAAGTTACATTCACCATATTTCCTCTTTTCTGAAAGTATTAGAAAAATTTAGGCAAATCCTAGTTATCCATCCAAGAGAGTTCATACTGGCAGAGCATAAACTTGTTTGCATTGAATCCCACCAATCCATCAAAAACCTTGGTTTTATCATAGAAAAAATGTTTTTTTTTCTTCAATAAGAAAAATCTCTATTTTGACAGCTGCTCTGTTATATTTATGAAGAACTTTAACTTTTAGGGATATCAAATAATATAAAAAATATTACTGGGAATGGTGTAGTTCTGGCTTCAATACTCAAATAAATGAAAATAATTGTTTCTTGTATTCTTGAGTTGCACCATAGTACTTTCCAAAGGTTTCCTGTATTTTACAATGTGGATTTTGTATGATCATATTCGCTTAGATCAAAGATTGCAAGTTCTGGTAGGTGGCCATTTATTTGCTTCACAATTCATCCCAGTGAACCACTATCTTGAGAATTCTTGCCAGAAAAGATGTTATTAATATTTCTCCATCTCCAGATTAGCCCCATTAACCACCCCTTCCCTGGAGAGTTTTTCAGATAGAGCTAATTGGTTTATTTTTGGTGATGTACTTTTCTGATAGGGTACGAGTCACCTTAACATATCTTTTCAACCACAGAGCTGTCTTCTTCTATGTTAATCTGTGAACTGCCTGCTGCGTTTCCCTTCCATAGGCCTGGACACAGGAGTCATTTCTGTAACCATGGCACCACCCAATCATGGAAGCTTGGGCTGAGGCTGCACATGATACCGGCAAGGCCGAGCAGATTCTCTTTCTTACAATCTGTTACCAAGAGAGAGTAGAGTCGGGCTATCTGACGATATGAAGCTACAAGTTGAACATCATGGTATAGATTCAATCTGGGGATGGCCAATTCAGCTGTGTGTTTCAGAGATGCACAGAAAGTGAAGAATGAAGCAGGCACACAGAGACAGCTTTGAGAGAGGGAGAAATGGAGGAAGTTTCTTTGAGCTTCCTAGTTCTGATTGCAGAATTAATTTCCATTCTTGATAAGACATCTCTGTAAGACATCATAATAAATTCATTTTTTTCCCCTTAACTAGGGATTAGTTTTTGTTACTTGCTACCACAGTGTCCTCATGAATTCAGATGGTTTGCCCTTGGGAGGTTTGAACCTATTGGCCTGATCTCCTAATTTGAGTGCAAACTTTTCCAGAAGGGAGGTCAGGGGAGTGGTATCAAGCCTCTTGGGTTTTTTTTTTTTTTTTTTTTTTTTTTTTTTGGCCCAGTTCAGGGATCTATCTTCAGCCTGTGCTACCAGCTGTCATGTGGAAGAGATGAAGTGGGGATTAAGACTAAGATTTCTCACTATACCCTAATCTCTTGGGAAATAATTTCAGCTCTTCAGAGCAGCTCATTTTTCTTGGGGGAGGATTCAAGAACTATGCCCTACTTGATGTTCTCACACTTCTCAATAACCAGCTTGTATATGGGCATATTATATGTAATTTTTAACTAAGACATTTGTGGGAATCTCTCGGCAGGCATCTCCTGATGACTTTGTGCCAGCCGCCAATTATCAAAGTTTTTGTTTTGAATAGATTTAGCTACTCCATGTGTTTCTACAACTTTCCCTTATTATATTTCATATTTTATTGTTTGACTTTTAATTTTTCAGTCTTGTATTTGCAGAAATTATACCTTTGGCTTTAGAAGAAAAGTCTTGCAACCCACTTTCTCCCTTCCACCTTTGACTCTATTTCTACTGTGATAGCTACATTTTCTGCAGTGTCTTGGTGGATTGAAAATCATGGGTCACACATTTTTAAAACTTGGTTCCATTTTATAGTCCTATGCTTATTCTCTCCCTAGTGAGCAAATATGCTGCTATTCTAGATTAGTGGTTCTCAAACCGTAGAGTGCACCAAAATTACTCGATTCCTTGTTAAAAAACATAGATTGCTGGATCCCACCCCACAGTTTCTGATTCAGTACATCTGGAGTGGGGTTTTTATCATTTTAAGTCCAATACGTTCCAAAGTGATGCTATGGCTGCTAGTCAGGGGACCACACTTTGAGAACCACTCTCTAGAACATCAAAGGAAGAGGTGCTCTTGGCCTCCCTGATGTGTTCCTTAACCACTAAACTAGTATCATCATACAAAACCCGCCTCTGAAATTCTATTGAAAATCCTTAGGAAGTACCATGGTGCAACTTAAGGACATAAGGAGACATTGTTTCCCTTTATTTGAGTATGAAAGCCAGAACTCACGATTCCTTTTCAAAAGTGCTTCCTACCACAATATTTGACATCCTTAAAAATCAGAGTTTGTGAAAAATATAATTAAGGTAATTGTCAAAATAGGGATCTTATTCCTCATGAAACATGAAGACCTTGTTGTTTTTATTATGATGAAACCAAAACTGTGTGTGTTTTATTATAGACATTTTAGTGTTTATTATAGCCGATTCAAGGCTATTAGGAGATTTCTAGCATTGTCCTTCACCTGAAATCCAGTATTTCCTTGAATAGGAAAGAAGAGAATAGAGCTGCTTCTAGCTTAGGACAAATTTTACTAATCCTCAGCCTACTATATTTATGATCTTTACTGATCCACTTTTGAATTGTGCCTATTGAAATGCTCATAGTTCCTGGTACTCTTATTTTGTGGAGTGAAGCCTTTTGGGGAGGGTCAAAATATGGCTAACCTTTGGGAACATGTTATTGGTGTGAATATCATCAGTGTAATAGAAGAAAAAAGGCTGAGATGCACTGTCTCATTCAACCAACTGCCACCTCCTTCCCTTTGGATTTCTTGAGCTATTAATAGGAAACCAAAACTTGGTTCTGGTGATCAGGATGTCCCTATCATGTGCATGGCAGTGTTGCTGGGCAACATGAAAACACAAATGAAGAGTCCCAACATTAGCACAGAAGTAGATGGAGTCTCCTACTGCAATCCAGGTCATCATCTTAGCAAAGAGGCAGTAGACCCAGCTGCCCTGCAGGCAAACTGAGAGGCTTTGGGAGAAGAAGAGTCAGAACTTGATAGAAAATGGCTAATAAAGCACAGTCTAACTGAGGCTGAAGCAAGATTCTATGTTCAAAATTTAGTTCTCAAGGAAGTAAGAAAGGCTTCAACCAGGTTGCATTCATTCATTCATTCATTCATTCATTCATGTATTCACTCATTTAACAAAGAGGTATTGAGGGTCTCTGATGTGTCAGGCACCATGCTGGGCTCTGGGGTCAAGAGGTGAATGAGGAAGACAGGGTCCTGCATACTTAGAACTAATATAGTACCAGGGGAAACAGGTTAGGAAAGATTAAGCATCCAGTAAGGGGTGTAATTACACTTCTGCTGTTGCTAATGAAAAATATAGAAGTTTGGGAAGTCAGGAAAGGTTTCCAGATGCAAGCAAAGTTGTTTAAGCTGAGGTTTAAAGAAAACAGACAAAATTGAATAGGTTTAGAGGAGAGGGCTAGAGGAAAGGGGAAAATGATGGGAGGCCGTTGCAGGTAGAGCAAACAGCAGGTATGAAGTGCCTGAGGCAAAAAGAGTGCAGAGTATTCGTGAACAGATGCAAGGGCTGGATTTCAGCCTCCCCTCATCCCTTCAGCCAGGGATTCTTGTGCAGGGCACAATCTAAATACCTATACAGAAAACTGGGGCTGTGTACCATGGCAAATTCTCTTTTCTCATTTTATTTGGCCTCTTAGTCATATTTAATACCAGTGGACCACTGCCTTCTTCTCGAAACACTTTCTTCCCCAGGTTTCCATACCTCACACACCCTCTTTTTCCTTTTACCTGTGCTGGCTTTTCCTTCTCAACTGGGCCTCCATTCACTTGTCTCAAGGTTTCGTTTTTACTCCTCTTCCCTTTTTATTTGTACACTCCCTTGGTGATCTCTTGTGAAGCTTTAAATCTCAGTATGGTGATGATGTCTTCATTATCATCTCCAGCTCTGACTTGCCCTCTGAGCCTCATATTTCTGAGTCCTACTGTTTTTATGACCACCTTATTTATGTATGTAATACACATCACCTCATACATATCATGAGTTAGATAGAACTCATTTCCCCCCAATTCCCAACCTATTTCCCCAACTCAGGAAGTGGCGCTTAATTCATGCAGTTGCTTGGGTCAAAATCTCAGGAGTCCTCCTTGGTTCCTCTTTTTTTCTGACCCTACAGTCATTTCATCAGCAAGTCCCATCAACTGCACATCTAAAATATGTTTCACTATCTCCACTTCTCCCACTTTAGTTCATGACATTATCGCCTTGTACCCGGATGCAGGTAATAACCATTCACTGGTCTCCTTCTGTGTACCATGCCCTGTAAAACCTATGGTCCATTAAAAAGTTAGAAGATTCTCTTTTTTGTGTACAAATCTAATGGATTCCTATTCAGATGAAGTACAGTCCTTACTGTGGTCTACAATGTCATGTCTGTTTTGTCCTCTGACTACTTGTCCACTGCTCTCAACTCCTGTTTCTACTCTTCTCACCCACGAGGATCAAGTCAATCAAGTCACACTGGGGACATCAGTTTATTAAACTCATTGTGCTTACTCTCACCTCAGGCTTTTTGTGCCCGTTCTCTTGAGAAGCACAGATACCCCAGATATGCTCACTCCTGGCTCATCTCACCCTCAGGCGACTGCTCAGGGAAGACGGTCTTCCTGGGTCGCCCTTAGCAGCTCCTCTACCTCACAGTCAAAGGCTGTCTTGTGGCTTGCCTTCATTCTCTTTATAGGTTTATCAGAATCTAAAATTTTTATTTATGTTATTTGTTTCTCTGCTCATCCTCATCTAAAAGCTAATATTTCTGAAGTCAGAGATTTGGTCTGACTGGTAACTCTTGCACTTAGAAAATGAACTGATGGTCAATAAATAATGAGGAGTGAGTGAATAATTGAATTTCTGCAACTTCAAATGTTATAATCAAAGCCAATACATTAATTTCCCAGAAATAGTTTCCTGGAAATTACCTACTTTTTCATACATTACAATCTAGATTAAAGGCCTAGGAGGACCCCTATATTGTAAACTTAGAAGAAGGTTGCATGTACTACATGTGGTGATGCTTACCATTAGCAGCTCACTGGAAGGGAATAGATTGAAAATAACCATGGTGTTTAGATCAAGTGATCTGGATTTTTATCTAATCTCCAATTTTTGCTAAGCCAGGTTACATACCTTATACTGTTTCATCAACTATTCAATGGAAAAATACCACCTGACCTGCAGGTCTGTAATAAGGATTAGCCATATATACCAAAAAAAAAAAAAAAATGAGACCTGGCACATAGTAAATGTTCAGTAAAGCACATGGGGCTGGTACTGATATTACAGCTTTCATTGACTGAAGCTATGAGAGTAACCATGCCTAACCCAATTGCTTTTCCTCCTTGTCCATTTGCTCTTCTTGATCTTTATTTGCCATTTTATGACCCTCCTTCCCTCAAAACTCTATTCCAGGCTCATCTCTTCCATGTCCTTCATGCCTCTGCTCCTGTCTCTACAGCCTCATCATCTATTCATGCAGGTGTATACTCATTCCTTTGTTTATTCAGCTTATCAAATGTTTATTGACTCCTTGCTTTAGGCCACATTTTAGGCTTCAGCAGCAAACAGTAAACCCCTTAAAGTTTCTATATTGGTCAATTATTTAAGTTATTATGTAAATAAGAGTCAAGATGAATACAGTTAAAGGGTAGAAGCCAAGCCTAAAACATAGTACCTACATATAGAAAATAATCTGTATTTCCTGACTTGGGAGACTACCTGTCAGAGTGGAAATTATAAGGAATTTAGAGCCAGAAAGATTGGGTTCACATCCTAGCATTACCAGTGATGACCTCTGTGCCCTGGAACATGTCTTCTGACCTGTGTGTTTCTCCCACCAGCCCTGACCACCACTGACACCTTTCTTCTGCTCTTACATTCAGTTCTTGGTAGCGCTGCCTGACCTGTCTCCTTCTGGATTCCTAGCACCTGGGTTACCTTCATCTTAGCACTGGCCACATCTGGGATTCCATATCTGCCTCCACATCCCTTTTTTAAGCTCTTTGAGGGATAGAAAAATCATGTTTGTGTTTCTACCTCTAGTTTTTAACACCGTACACACAGGGACCAGTAAATGTCAAAACTGGTCCCAGTGAAATTTGTCCCCTCTCCTGTTTATACTGTGCCATTCAGTTTGCATGCTCTTCATTTTCCCTGGTGTGTTTGTTGTTTTGGAAGCATTGGTGCAGTATTATTTGAGTGTTTGACCTTCCAAACTAAAGCATCACCTCTCCAAGGACGGGGCCCCATCTTCTTCATGTTTATCCCTCCCACTGACCTGTGCTCTGCTCTGGTCTGTGTAAATGTTCCCTGTTCATATTGTTGACTAAGTGTTGAGCAAGTAACTCTCCAAATGTTAAATCCTTTGAGGAGGTCAGCAAAATCCCTCCTTTGCCATTTCCCTTGTTCTTTGGGGACAAAAGAATCCCCCTAGAATTACTTCTATGCTCTTCACTTGCCATCAGCCCCAAATGACCTCCTTGAAGACACAGCCTCTGTAGGTAAAAGGTATTTGTTCATCTTTATGAATGTCAGTCTCTTGACATTCATGGTAAATAGACAAGTTCTCAGTCTCTTGACATTCATAGCAAATAGACAAATCCTTCAGTAAATGACAATGGTCCCCAGCATCACATTGAAGCTCTTGGGGATAAGCACTAAAGAGTAGTCATGGTTCAGGCTCAACTTTCAAAGGCTTTGTAACGTGCTTACCTACAGAAAAAAAATTTATATCGTCACTTGTTATAGCCTCAACAGCAGCAGTTTGAGAGCCCTCATCTATATTTAAACTTGCTCTTGCTTAGGAACAGGAATGTTTTCTGCCAGCATTTCCAAACAGGAAGATAGATGTGGCAGCTTCCAACTTAACAAACACAGCTCACGGAGGGATGCTGTTTTCGTATTCACTACCACATAGGTTTGCCAGATAACGCCGATCTTATGCCCCCATCGGAGTTGCCATTTCAGTGACTTTCTCAAAATCCTGAACAAATTTGAGATCTTGAGCCTCCCAGTGGGTCATTTCGGCAACAGCCTGTTCGTTACTCATTACTGAATTAACAAATATTTTTCAGGTACTTACTGTGACTTGAGCACCTGCTACTGCTTGAGAAGTAGATTGGTGTAATGGTTAAGAGCAAAGACTCAGAAAACCTGGCTTGAAGACCCAGTTATCTCACTGATTAGCAGTGGAACTTTAGGGCAGCACACTTAGCCTGTGTGCTTCAGGTTTTCCACTGAATTGGTCAGTAATGAATGCACACCTCTCTGGTCATCTCCGCTGTCCCAGTTTTTCATCTTACAATGGTTTGTGTTTCCCCTCTTGCACTTAATCTCCTTTCAAACTCTTTCGTGATGCCATTGCCAATTCTCAGATATTGGTTAATAAAACATGCTGTACTCTCAAAAAAAAAAAAAAAAAAAAAAGTTGGTTAGCAACTGGCTGTTGCTAGTATGATCTCCACATTCCTGGTCCTGGGCATACAATGATGAGCAAATTGTTAAAGCTCTTGCTTAGAGTCTAATGAGAAATTAATATAATAATCACACTAATGATTGTATACAGTAATTACAAACTGAGGCATATACAATATACTATATAGGAAAGGAATGCAAGAAGGGAAAGTGAAGACAGGATCACAAAGGAAGCTGTCCTGAACTTGAGCATCGAGCATCAGACCTGTGTACTACATAATCTATGAGCATTAACTAGGCAACAGGGCAGAAGAGTATCCTAGACAGAGAAAATACATTTGCTGAGGTCGCACAGGTAGAGGCAGGGAGTGGTAGTCTGGGGAAGAATGGAGAAGAGCCATGAAGGGTCTTTCAAGCCATGTTGAAGCTTTTAGTCGTTATCAATTTGGGTGTGAGAATTCACTGAAAGATTTTAAACACGTAGGGTCCTGGTGTTGGATTTGTGTCTTAAATAAGCATTCTGCTGGCACCTTAGAAAATGGATTAGCAAGGTATCAGAAAATAAACAAGATGACCCTGCTTAAGTGGCCATTTAAGATGGAAGCAAAAAATGAAGGTAGCTGGATTATGATGGTGTGGGTAGAGATGGAGATCAATAGTCTGGATCCTTTTTCATGTTACCTGGTACCTCCTACTCTTGGAATACAACCTCTGCCTTTACCCAAGGTGATGGAGTAGTTAATTTTAATAAACCCTCTATTAGACTCTAAAATTCCCAGATCTCCTGTTGGGAGGGAGAGGCCACAAACTGATGTTAAAATGTTCAGAAATTATTTCCTAGATGAATGGAATCTTCTGGTGCTGCCGAGAAGCCAAAAGATAAATACAGTATGTGGTCAGGGAGAAAATAAAGCAGAGAATTGCTGAAATCAATGATAAATTTCATTCTCATAACATAATAAAAGGGGTCCAAGTAAGTGTGTTGGCTGTGACTTTTCCAAGGATGAATGAGTTTTATGGGTGATGCACAGCCCTTTGGCACCTTCAGTGGAAAAGTTCATCTCCCTGGATGTAGCAGAGACTTTGCTCTTGTACAAAGGCAGACCTTGGCTAACATTGCACATGCCCGTGTTGACAGTTTTAAGATAGGAATCTTTCACACAGGGGTTTGGAAAATGGGTCTTTGCTAGAGTGCCTGATGCAGGAAGAAAACATTTGGAATTAGGTTAGAATTTTCCTGTTTACTACCAAGAAACGGAGGCAGAACAACAACTCTTATGGTATGAAACATTGAAATGACAAGAGGAAGAAAGGTAAATGGCTTAAATCTTGTTGAGCTCTATTATATGTTAGCTTCTTTACCTACTTCATTCTTCATCTTCATGACAATGTTAGGGCATTTGATGGCATCCTTATATTTTAAATGAAGAAACTCAAGCTCAGAAAAATTAAATGACTTATTCGAGGTGACACAACCTGGGAATGTAGAGATAAGATTTGAAACTATTACAAGCTTGTGCTCAAACTCATCCTCTTTCTAACTTTATGGGACCTCTGTATTTATGGCGTTTTTGCTTAGTCTCATCATTGGCTTAAGTGAGTTTCTCTACAAGGACCTCCCTTTCATCCTTCTTTCAAAAGTGTAAATAGCTCCCTTTGGAAGTAATAAGAAAGGAAGGCAAATAAAATGGGGAAAATCAATGGCTCCACTACTTTTCTTTTTCTCCAGCAGTAGAACTTAGGGCTGAATGACAAAATACTGGAAGAAGAAGGAAAAAATTATTTATAAAAAAACAAAAGAATCATCATCATCTATGGGTAATATGTCATAGCATTGAAATTGGTACCAGGTGTTACTTTATGGAGGTCTGACGGATTTATTAAGGGGAATATTGTGAGTAAGATGGAGTTTGCCTTCATTTTCTTTCCTTGTGGTCTCTACCCTATGTTCCCCCAAATGCCCACTGGCATCCAGCCTCCTTTAATAACCTTCTGGTCATCAGAATCATTAACAGCAGTTTCCTCACTGGGGATTTTGGTTGGGTCAGGTAGAGTGCCAACATTCTTTGGAAGAAACTAACTGCTTGAGTCACAGGCAAATGCGATCATCCAATCTCTAACAGCTGTAGCAAGAATATAGCAGCGAGTTATATTGAAATTCTAGGATGACTAGAATCTAAATATATATACACATAAAAATGTCCATACACATATTCCAGTCCTTAGGTCTGAACCTCAACTCTGTATTTTTCCCTTTGATATTTTTCCTGCTTTACAATAATGAGTAGATAGTTCTATCTTCCTCTGCTTCTTAAGTCACACTGATAATTTTAGCCACTTCAATGTCTCATCTATATTATCGTGGATTTAATATTATTTTAAAATCAACATAATTTCTCATGCTCAGCTTCATCCTAAACATATGAAAAATGAGACTGGTAGTGTTTCTCTCTATATATATTATAGTCAATACATAACTATTATTCCTGTGTACCATCCAAGTTAACCTCTATGAGATCAGTGATATGTAAACTACATTAGAGTAAGTTCCTATGTAGTGAAAAGAGACCAACTCTGTCACTTACAGGCCAGTGGCTGCAGTCATGTTTTTCTTGCTCCCTAATAAGAGTCTCTACATCTGCAAAATGGGAGAGTTATTACCTGTCATATAGAGCTGTTAGGAGGATTCAGTGAGACAATTTGTGATAGTTAAAATGTGTGTGGTTTCTGCTGTCAGATACCATATCATGCTCCAATTTTTCCTGTTTTCCTATTTTATCCTGACAATTGTCCTATAAACGAAGCACTCGAGTCATGTCCACTTACAATTATTAGGCTTTGGTAAAGAGGTTCCTCTTTCCTCAAGTAGTAGAGTAAGAATTTGACCCCTTTTCTGCCTTATTACGAAGCCCAGGCTTCTGACCTCTTGCTCTGCACCATCAGTGTGTCTAGCACCAGGCTCTGAGTCATCATCAGATCTCTCAGACTCTCACGCTCAATAAACGTGTATTCCTCTCCCAGTGTACGAAGGTACCAACTTATGTTCTATCCAGGTTGCTAGATTCTTGCTGCCCAGGGATGCCTTATTCTTCTTCATTCATGGCCACCAGTACCATATGACACAAGGTTGATGCTGATGAGCTATTTGCAGATGACTTAAATGAAAGCTCTGTGATCGTAACTGAACCAACCTTGAGAAAGACAACGTTTCACCTCTCTATAGTGACTCTTGGACATGTTGGTTGTACACAGAAACCATACAAGCCTGAACAGCTTACCAGATGAGAGTCTAGTTCCCTCATTTTTCCTCCTTAGCTAAAGACTTCAGCCTTTATAAAGAAGACTTCTGTAGTCTGTGTGTCCCCTTTCAGAGTAAATTAGAAATCTGAGATTCATTTCTCACAGGGAAGCAGAGAAAGATTGCACTTGCCATGCTTGGTGTCTGGAGAAGGATGAAAGGTGATACTAAGCTGAGAGAAGGGCATGCCTGGACAAACAAGACTCTGCTTCCTCCACAATTCCATGTAGAATTCTTCCCTATTCTGGCTTTATTTCCCTGATGTAAATAGCGATTTGCCTTTTATGTTTTATGACTAGCTTTAAAGAGCTGATGGAAGCTATTGGCCCTTCCCTTGGGAAAATGCATGTAAACACACATACACACACACATACACACAAGTTTGCACATAATTGCAAGGACTAAATGGAGCTTCCTGAGAATCTACAGCCTTCTCCTCAGGCCCCGCCTTCAGATTAACGTCTTCAAGGGTTCTGGAGACTTGGTGAGATATTCTTGCCAGGGAAAGATGACAATCCATTTGGGATGTCTTCTGGGTTATTGAAAACAAGTATTTGTTTCTCAGGAACAACTTAGGTGCTTCCTAAGTGGTTAGGAATACAAACCAACAGTCTTGAGTATGGACATATTCATTAAAAAGAGTTACAATAACACTAGAATTTCTTGCCTCGGGCAATACTAATATCCTGTCAAAGCATTTTAAACAAGAAGAGAAGAAAAGATAACAAAGATAATAAAGATAAGAGAGATGGCATATCGATTATGGTCATTAAACACCCAAACCTGACTATTTAAAAGTAACTCTCCTATGTATGCATTGACAAGCAATATGGAAATAATAATGATGAAAGCAAAAACGTAAGCAGCTCTTACTAAACACTAGGCATTATTCTACATGCTTTAATACGAATGATGTTATCCTTTCCTTCATGAAAACTAGAAGAAAGGGAAAAGATTTTATTTTTCTTAAACAGAACCCAGCGTGGGATAGAGATTTAAAATATTACATTGAAATGGCTGTCGAATTTGTATTCATTGTTATGATGCTTTACTGGGTAAATTTGCATATCTCCAAAGATTTAAAGGGACCGAACCAACTGTCCACTTAGGAGGTCCAACGATTCCTACCTCTCCGTGGGCCATCTGGGTGGTGACAAGTGGATAAATTGTGCAAAGCCGAGACTCCTTCAGAGGAATCTCGTGAACCCTAATGCCTTGCTTACCCGCATTGTGATCTAGGAAAATTCTTGTTTTCCACTTCGGTTGGTATGTTGCAAACACTTTATCCCAGAGACACTGGGGGCCGTGGGGAATGGAATGCTGCCCATGAGCCAGATGTTTGTAAACCTTAGCTCTGAAATGTGGCACGATACCACAAACTGTCAAGTTGTATAAAAACTAAAGCAAAGACAAAAACAGAATGTAATATTTACCAGATGAGATTTGTGTGTGTGTGTAATCTTGTTGGAATTTTGGGAGTATCCAACTTTCATACATTTCAAAATGGGCCTTGTGTCCCACTCCATTCTACCCCCAACCCCCACCCATCGGTCCCTGTTTCTCCCTCTTGCACAGGGAAGAAGAAAGTTATGAGAGTGAAAGCCTTTGTCCTAATAAACAAAGAGCTTGATGTAGCCCTAGGCACTTAGCTATACATTGAAGGATATGCAAGACGTTTTTGGCCCCATCTCAGAGGGAGAGTCCTGAAAATATTATTTCTGGAACAATTTTCAGAAGTCATGTGAAACAATGAGATATTGTGTGTGTTGGCAATTTTTATTCTTCATGAGTGGTTAAACAGTTATATAAGCTCTACATTTGTTAGCTTGTATAAAAGTTTTAGCATGTGCAAAATAAAACTAGATTCCAATGAGAATTTCCAAACATATGGAATACAATATTTTTCTCAATATGTCTATTGCTATAATTTCATTACGTGTGTATTCTAACACAAATGAACAGCCTGAAGAAACCAATAGGAGATATCTGTTTAAAGGACTTGAGGATGCATCAAAATGGGAAAAGATAAGAGAAGTTTAAATGCATTTGAAGTGTCATTCTCAGCAAACTGACAAGAACAGGTAACCAGACACTGCATGTTCTCACTCATAAATGGGTGTTGAACAATGAGAAAACACGGACATGAAGAGGGGAACATCACACACTGGAACCTAGAGGATGGGGGGCTAGGGGAGGAATAGCAGGGGCTGAGGGGATTAGGGAGGGGATAGCATCAGGAGAAATACCTAATGTAGATGACGGGGCGATGGAGGCAGCAAATCATCACCATGGCATGTGTATACCTATGTAACAAACCTGCACAATCTGCACATGTACCCTAAAACTTAAAGTATAATTCAAAAAAAAAAACACAGGTTATTTTAGAGAAACATCAGGTTATTTAATTTTAAAAGGGCAGAGGATCCTCTTAGCTTGAAGGCTTATATCACAAGTTTGCATACCCTTTCTATTGAGAAAGGAAGTGAGAAATTTGATTGAGTGGCTTCACTGTAAGAGACACATTTGTAAAAGGTGGGTCTGGGCCACCAGCTTTATATCATATTACGCTTCTTCCCTTATAACTCCTCAGAACCAGGGCAGACTCGACTTAGGGAAGGTAGGCCGAAGACTAGATTATGACTAATTCAGTTCTCTCTTTCTCTTGAAAATCTGAACTAAGAGCCCCAACACCTGGGATCAGACAATGGCAGGCATCTGAACTGAAAGGTTACATTGAAATGAGAATGAGGTGGCCTTTCTCAGCCAATTGTGAGCTGAGAACATAGCAGAGAAAGCCGATCTGCCCTGATAAGTGGGAACTTTTATCAGTGGCACAGAAAAAAAGAATATAAGAAGTGTGTTCCCAGAAAGAGAAACATGGTAAGCATAGATGCCTCGCAGATGGATGGTTTTCCATTTACTGTCCACGTAAAGCTCTAAATAGATCACTCCCTGATTTGGAGCTAGCTCATATGGATCCCTCTTATACAGACACCAACTACCAACAACACTCTGATGGTTATAGAAATTTCCAGCACCATAAAACTCAAGACTGGAAAATAAAACCATTTCACTTTCTCAAGTTATACAAATATAACATTTAAATTTTGTCTTACAGATAAGGAAATTTTACAAAACTTGTTGTTTACTTGGTTTGTTTTTACAAAAATCCCTCACCTTTGGGTGACACTGGGGTATAGCAAAACCAGTGTAAAAACGTGTTTGCTGGGGAAAACATAGTGACTGTGCTTGGCATAAAGCTGTGTTTAATAATTGGGCATTCAATGGAATTTATGGCACCATGCAAGATAGGTGAGAGCAGGGTGGGTTTGCAAATAACACTGCTAATAGCTACATTCCAAGTCTACCATAGATGGTGGATTGCGATTCTTTTTATCCAGCTGTGTTGCAGTAAGTGAAACTGGAAATGTTAATAGCGAATTAAATGAAATAGATATTGTACATGTGCATTATGGGAACCATAAACTCTGTAACCTTAGCAGAAGATTCTAGAGGAGGAGAAAAAGATCCCCATGGTGTGCTAGTGGATAATTTGAAAGAAACTACCTTACTTTCAAGTCCCACTCTGACTAACAGAGGCTCTGATGACAAAAGATCATGCTGCCACTTTAGGAGGTCAAGATTCTAGTTTCAAATTGCAATTAAAATGGATTCCTTGCATCCATTGCCAACCCCTCCCACCCTCCATCCAGCACTTCCCTTCCCTACCCCAGTCCCTGGAGTTCTCATTTACCGTGTGGCTTTCCCAAACACTGAGCTGAGAAGGGAATCCTTTTGTAAATTAGCACACACATTAATGATGAGTACTATTGATTGACACTTACTATGTGCTGGGCACCTTACCTTCATATAGCTTGCCTGTTTAAGAGTCATATGTGATAGACATTTTTCTGATATCTCTTTCACAGGTACAGAAAGCTATGTTCCCAGAGGTCAGGTTACTTGCCCAAAGTTACACAGCTCTCAGTGACAGAACTGGGATTTCCCCCCCAATCTGACTGCACAGCCTGTGTTACAAACAACTAAGGTCGCTTCAAATTAAATAGCTGTATGCTTGAGTCTTAAAAAGACCCAGTACCAGGGTTATTTCAGATATTAGCTATTGTTTTATAAATGACCAGGAACCTAAACCAGAAAGCTATAGATTCTCTAGTTGAGAAACTATTCCTTCCCAATTTAAACAGTATGATTTTTCATATGCCCGCTAGCATAAAGTGATCTTGACATACATATTTCTATATAGAAATAAAAATCACCCCCCATTGTATTATCAATGGCAACACATTGAATTAACATATAATAAATGTTTTGTAAGTTTCAACTACAAAGGTCACTTAACTTCATATAAATTAATATACACATATTTAGACCTCATATTCTGAGACGGTCTTTCTTCACTCATATTTCAAGGAATCTAGGGCAGGCCTACCTCCTGCATAATTCTGTATAGAAACAAGACTCACAAATAATAAGAATTTTCCTAAACTAATGCAAAATTATTTGGATTTACCTGCTTTGTGTTAGGAATCGGGAGAGATTGTTGAGAGATCAAAACACTGAGGCTAAAAGAGAGATCAGTAAATTGAGGCTATTTTTGCAGACCCGTTTTCCTGGAAAATGAAAGTTCTCATATTCTGGCTTGCAGTTCATTCTTAACCTTATACGATATATTTTAAATATAATATCAGATAAAATTTAATCTACAAAACATGTTAAAATATTCCCTGAAGGCAGGCCAGACGCAGTGGCTCACATCTGTAATCCCAGCACTGTAGGAGGCTGAGGCAAGTGGATCACGAGGTCAGGAGCTCAAGACCAACCTGACCAACATGGTGAAAACCTGTCTCTACTAAATATACAAAATCAGCCAGGCGTGGTGGTGCGCGCCTGTAATCCCAGTGATGCAAGAGGCTGAGGCAGGAGAATCGCTTGAACCTCGAAGGCAGAGGTTGCAGTGAGCCAAGATCGTGCCACTGTATTCCAGCTTGGGCGACAGAGTGAGACTGTCTCAAATATATATATATACACACACACATCTATGTATGATATATATATTTTTTCCCTGAAATAATAAGATTGGGGCAGTGATATTGTAGGGAAAATTCCTAACTTGCAATTGGACATCAGCCTTGGAGGGGAAGGTCCACTATTATTTAGCCCCCTGGACGTTCCCCCGTGAGATACACAGTCTTGCATACATACTACGTATCTCACTGCCCTTCTGATTTGAACATTGTTGGTTTTGCTGCTGTGCTAATACAGAAATGAGAGTCACAATTATGCAAATAAATATTTGCTTAATATAACAAATTGTTCTATTTTGGCTCCTTTAGCTGTGCTGTCTGATTTTTTTTTTTAATAAGCTGACATTGGAAATAAAAGAAATGTAATAATTACCATGGGAAATATAGTTTAAAGATGGCAAAGGAGCTAAAATAGCAGTTGTAGAAAAGGGATTCAAAATCATTTGATGTTTCTAACTGTACAATTAATGGGGCTCCAAGGAGAGGAAAGAGTGAGTGAGTGAGTGAGTGAGTTCCCAGAGCTATTAAGATTCCATCAGCCCCTCTTGCTTTCAGCAGGCCTGTTGTATACCTTTGACAGTTGGCATGGATTCAAAATGCAGAGGGTGCTTCACTTTGAAATTCTCTCTCACCCATGCAAAGAAAGATGGGGATAAATTAATGTTATGCATAGAAATGGAAGCCACAGCATACTACTAAGCAAGTATCCATAACTAATTCATTTCTATCATTCCCCATATATGCTTAACTCCCTTGATCTCTTCTCTCCCCACATCTTTTTTTCCCCTTCAGTTTCTTGTCTTTTTTTTCTTTTTTGAAGAGAAAACTTCATCTGATCTGGCAGAGAATGATAAACCTCCAAAGTAAGCATTTTTTGTTTTAATGACATGTTATCCTAGGGCAGCAAGGGAGGCCTGGATGTACACACAGAGAGAGTTATCTAGTTATAACTGTGACAATAGCTGGTAAGGAGAGAGCTTGGGAAAGGTCTTCCATCAATGGCTGGGTGCATTTTCTCTTCTGTGGAGAATCTGAGTCAGCATGAGGGATCCTCTCATTGCCTACTACAAAGGCTTGGGGGATTAGTTAAGATTGTAGCCCTTGCCCTTATCAGAGTGGTCAGAATACAGGTAACATTAGCCCCTTCTTTGTTTTTGTCCCAAAGAAGGCAATAGGAAACCCTTTGCGATTTCCGGGCTTGGATTGAGTTTAAGATGCTTCTCTGAATTCATGGTACACCCTAGGTGTAGCTACCTTATTCTCTAGGCAGTCATGTGTCCAAGTGGAATTTGGGCAGTGAGGGGTGGGGGTGGGAAGGGAGATATAAGGTTCTGGCTAAGACTTCTAGAAGGAAAAATGTTTGCTATTTGTTTTGATTTTGTTTAACTGGCTCATCACTCCCCTAAACAACCTTAGAGAGAGAGCAAAAAGGAAGAATAGGATTTGTTTGTCTAACTAAGATATTAAAATAGTGGGATAGAATGGGCCACTAAAAGTGGTTATAGAGAACACCAGAAATGCTAACATGAAAATACATGCATAATATATTGTGGAGGAAATAAAAACAGGCCATGAATTAATATGTATGATATCACTTTATTTTTTAAAAAAAGATATGTGTGTATTTATGGGAAAAAACGTGTCTAGGAAAAAATGAACCAAAATGATAATAGAGGTTTCCTTGAAAAGCGGATTTGGAGAGTTTTGCATTTTTTCTCTTTTCTTATCTATATTTCCCCCTTTTCTTCCTACAATGTTCAAGCTTCATTTCCATACATTTTTTATTTTAAATTAAAAGCTAAAAAAGTAAGATACCAAGGAAGGTAAGAAAATAAAAACAGGGGTTCCAAAGTCAGAAAGATCTAACTGAGGCCCCAGCTGTGGGAGTGTGATAATTTAACATGCATGACCGTGCTTTGTAAAAGCACACACCTCCTGTGGATATGGAATTGTGTTTACTTGTATTCTCCTCCTCCTGTTCTGGGAAAGCTGAGCCCTTCCTTAAGAATTTTCTGTGGCCTATGGGGCAGTGGCTGTGTGCTCCCCCACAGAAACACCTACCTTCCTCCATAGCCCCCCCACCCAGAGCCCCACCAGCTTCTGTCTGGCCTCGTTGTGGAGGTGGCAGGGATATGTGTGTGTGGAGGAAAGGCACTCTTGGACATCTAGTCAGAGGAAAATGGGACATGTGTAGAAACAACTCCCAGATAGAACTGTGACATCAAAGGGGTTCAAACAGCTTGGAATTTAAACCCCAGCCTACCATGTACCATGTATGCGACAAGCCACATACCTGGCCTGATCTCAGCTTCCTCATTCAGGAAAGACAGTGACCCTCATGGCTTACTTGCTGGGCTATCATGAGGCATAGGAGAGAATGACTGTGTAGCACTAGACAGACAGCCTGGCATGAAACAGGTGCCCCGTACGTGTCCGCTGCTGCTCATCCACCCAGCAGGCCTTGCAGATGACATTCAGTGCTGATCAGCAGTTACCGTTACAAAGTATTTGATAGTAGAAAATGTAGTTATTGTATGACCCATTAATAACTGGATGGAGGAGGAAGTAGCACACAATGTACTGCATTCCTTTGATACCAACTTTCTCATCTTCATGGTGTTCACAGTGCAGCAGGCTTGATCCTCCAGGTGGCTTCAGGGCTTTATTATACTCTGCCCAAGGGTATTTTCTTTGCCTAACTCAAGAGACAGGGCGAAAGATCAGAGAGAGAATGGCTACTGCAGTAGTGAATAAATAAGGCTGTAATCTGGACACGCTTCTCACACATTGCTGCAAGCCTTGTGACTCATTTTACAGCTTTGCCCTGACTGTGAAATCAGGGGCCCTGTCATTTCTTGGACATTCACTGGGTATAGCATAACAGCATGGAGGATGACAAGCAGGCCCCCTCTGATCAGATCTGTTTAAATCTTGGCTCTTCTATACCTTGGTGATATGTTCTCCTGTGCAAGCACCTTTAACTCACTCCACTGTTTTAAGAATGGGAAATGATGTATTTAAAGAGTCTAGCATAATATCTACATAGACACTGAATATATTTTTATTACTGCTATACCTCTTACAACCAAACTGAATTGAAAATAATAGGGATGATAATCCCTTTCTATCCTGTGCTGGACAAACAGCCCCAGCATTAGGCTCTGTTCTGAACACTGTGATAACAAGGATCTAATACACCGGAGGTGTATTCTGGAAAAGATCAAGGAGATGAGAGCAGCCAGTGCTGGGTGATGTCATGTTTGGCTGACGCAAGGATGCTTAGTTGGAGATTGATGAGAGAAGACAACTTTTTGCAACAAATAGTAATAAGAGTAATGACAACAGTTAATATTAATTACTGATTATATGCCAGACCCTGCTCTCATTTCATTGCATGCAATAAATTTGTTAACCCTCACAACAGTTATTTGAAGCATATTGTCCCCATTTTATAGATGAGAAAATTGGGTCATAGGAAGTTTAAGCAACTGATGTATTTGGGAAATGGGATGTGAAGCTGAGGCATCCAGCTTCTGTGTCCATGTTCCGCCTCACTGTGTCAAACCCACCTCCCTTATCTAATGAGGCTTCCCTGGGGAAGAGAAATTAAACATGCTCCATTACTGAAGGAGGGCAAAATAGGGCCTATAGGAGAAACTTGAAGGAGAGAGATCGCAATGTAATAAAGGTTGTCAGCAGTGATTCAAAAATTGGCTACCATCAAAGTTAGCAAATCTTCTGTTACTAGACGTGTTTAAGTAGTTGTTGGATGGCCTTCTGGGATGCAAAAGTTTTGAGAGGATTCTAGTATCTGGAAAATGGTTACACTAAAGAAGCTAAGTCTCCTTGCAACTTTGAGATTCTTCTGTGCTAGCCTAACACATTGGCATTGTAAATAAGAATTTGAATGAATGAATAACTGAATGCATTCAATGAATCCATGAACATATCAGGTCAGAGATTTACCTGATATATGCAGAGCAATGATGACCTTTTCTTCCAGAAGCCTCCAATGCCTAGTGACTTCAGATATGTCAATCAACAGTAAAGCCTAACCTTATATTGCAATTTTATATTTGACTATTTTCTTTGGTATAATTGGATGTAAAAATCTTTGCCCACAAGAGATAATGCCTACCTACTACAAATTAAGGGACATATTAGGAGCATTAAATATGGTATTAAATGATGAAGTTCATAGAAATATGATTCAGTTCCAAGTGAATATCCTAGACGCTACCAAGGTATCCCAGGTCAGAGATCTATCCTGAGCCAGTCATTCATTTATTTACCAAGCACTGGTGATTTTATTTAACTTAATCTTACTATGTGTCAACTCTGGCACCAAGAAGAAAGAGAAAGACTTTCTCAAGGGAAGGCATTTGCCACATAAAGTAATAGATAAACATGGGGTAAAGTAAGCATGGAGGATGCCTCTGGGACCAGATAAACTCAGCCTCGTTGGGCAAGGAAGGTTCCAGGAGAACTCCAAGCTGAAGAAACTGGATATTTGAAGACCTGGAGGCAGGTACAGGGCCAGGCACAGAAGAGGCACTTGATAGTTTATTCACTGAATACAATCAATCTGTGGGCTGCATTGCATAGACCAGTGGTTCTCAAAATATAGTCCCCAGACCAACAGCTTCAGCATCATCTGGGATCTTGTTAGAAATGCAAATTCTCAGGCCTAATCCCCGACCTGACTTAGACACTCAGGAGATGAGGCCCAGCGCTCTGTATGTTAACAAGTCCTCCAAGGGATTCTGATGCATGCTCAAGTGCCTTGCCCCACCCTTAAACCAGGCACCCAAGTCAAACTAAGCCAAATAAACCTTCCCCTAAAATACACACACATATACATACACCCCAAATGAGATGATTAGTTAAGAGTGGTAGAGTATCATTTCTTAGAAAAGGGAAAGCTCTTCTGCAGGTAGATTATGCACAGCATTTCTCCCAGTTTCAGAAGGGCAGATGGTCCAAGCGGGTGGAATCTAGAACAACAGCACATGATAAAAGGCTGGTAACCTGCTAGCCCTGGCAGGAAGCCCATACACCCTCTCTGTTGATGGGAACAACATCCAACATTCCCTTTTGTTCTTGTAGGGGTGGATGGAAACCTGCCACCGATTTACCTGGGACATTCTAAAGTGGGGATGCAGGTCTGCTTAATGGGTCTCCAAGGACAGCCCTGAGATTGGGGCTGTGAGTCTCTAAACCAAGGAAATAGAAAGTTAAAACAAACATGGACATTTATTTTCCTAACTTGCCAATTGCAAACAGAATTTAGTTTAATAAACCATGAAATGATTCACAGAGGTCTGTGTATTATTCCTAAGTACAGCTGGCTAATGTAAAAGAATCTTTTTGTCTTAGTCTTTCAGGCCATATATAGAAATCCCAGGCATGCCAATTTGTATTTATTTATTGGTAAGGTCTGTATCTGCTTTCTGAACAGGTGATTGGGAATCTTATTGTCAATTGGGCATTGTAAACAAGAACCTGCAGGGGGGAACGAGCCTGTATTAATCTCAGACACATCCTACAGCTCCATGGCCCTCACTTCAGCCCAGGTCTTCATTCACACCAATAGTCTCCAAAATAGTCCTCCCAGATAATGCCATTAGTTCTTTTTAGTTTTCCTTCTGTGCTCAGTCAGAGTGAATTTTTAATGCATATCTGATTATGTCAACTACTTGCTTACAAGAATATCTTCCAAAAGTTCCCAGTGTAATTACAATAAAATGTATACTTCTTACTATGGCCAGCAGTCTGGCATGTGGCCCTTCCTACCTCTCACCTCTGCCTTTTACAATGTAGCTCATTTCACTTGAGTCATTATACCCTTCCTCCTGGTTTTCAATTCGTGGCAATTGCTTTCTTCTTCTCTGCTTCCGGGCCTTTGTGCTGGCTGTTGCCTCTGTTGTACATGCTTTCACTTTCCCTCTTCACCCAGCTATGTCAGATGCACGCTTGTGGTCTTTCCTATCTGAGTTAACGCTTCCTCCGGGAACTCTTTATCTCAACTCCACCAGACCCCAAAGACTGGGTCAAGTTCTTCTGTGATATACTTGCAACATTTCTTGGATGACTTCCACATAACCATTATCAAAACTACAAGAAAATAATTGTTAACTTGCCTGTATAATATCTTCTTTCCTGGTAGAATACAAGCTTCTTAAGAGCAAGGACAATGATGGGTTCTGTTCACTATTACATTCCCAGAACCTGGCCCGGTGTGTAGCATACAGTGTGTTTCCACCAGTATCCTCTGAATGACCCAATGAATAAACCAAGTCTTTGTAAGGATTTGGGATTTCTGGAGCAGTTTAAAGGAAGTGAAAGAGATGTGCTACATCTGGGGTGATGACCATTTCAAGGATAGGAAACCATTTTGGAAAAAGTCAAATTCAGACAAATTTTTAGATAGGAGACTTGAAACTCAGAAGCCATGGAATAAAAACTCATTATTTATGGGTTTTGATACATAAGGCTCTACTGTTGCCGTAGCCCATGAATCATTTTCCAAATGGAAGGGAAAGGCAAGCAGAGAACCCTAGCACTGTAATACAGAATGCTTCTTTTTACGTCCAGTTAGATGCATTGTTAACTATACTACAGGGCTATAGTAACTCACACAGCATGCTACCAGTGCAAAAACAGGCACATAGATTAATGGAACAGAATAGAGAGCCCAGAACTAAGGCCACACACCTACAAACACCTAATCTTTGACAAAGCTGATGAATACAAGCAATGGAGAAAGGAATCCCTATTCAATAAATGGTGTTGGGATAACTGCTAGGTATATGCAGAAGATAGAACGTGGACCCCTTCCTTACACCATATACAAAAATCAACTCAAGATGAATTAAAGACCTTAATGTAAGTCTCAAATCTGTAAAAACTCAGGAAGACATCCTAGGCAATACCATCCTAGACATAGGAAAGGGCAAAGGTTTTATGACAAAGACACCAAAAGCAATCACAACAAAAGCAAAATTTGACAAGTGGGATCTAATTAAACTAAAGAGCTTCTGCATAGCAAAAGAAACTATCAGAGTAAACAGACCTACAGAATGGAAGAAAATATTTGTAAACTATGCACCTGCCAAATATCTAATATACGGAATTACAAAGAACTTAAACTAATATACAAAAATAAGTCATTAAAAAGTTGGCAAAGGACATGAACACTTTCCAAAAGAAGATATAGATGCAGCCAACAATCACATGAAGAAAATCTGCTTGATCATTAGAGAAATGCAAATCAAAACCACTATAATACCATCTCACACCAGCCAGAATGGCTATTAATAAAAAGTCAAAAAATAACAGATGAGGAGAAGTTATGGAGAAAAGGGAATGCTTATGCACTGTTGATGGGAATGTAAATTAGTTCAGCAATTGCGGAAAGCAGGGTGGTGATTCCTCAAAGAGCTGAAAACGGAACATTCAAACCAGCAATCCCATTACTGGGAATATATCTAAAAGTATATAAATCATCTATCTTAAAGATGCATATGAGTGTTCTCTTGCAACACTATTTATAATGGTAAAGACATGAAGTCAACCTAAATGCCCATCAATGGTAGATTGGATAAAGAAAATGTGGTACACATACACCATGCAATACTATGTAGTTGTGAAAAAATAAGTTCATGTCCTTTGCAGAAACATGGATGGAGCTGGAGGCCATTATCCTTAGCAAACTAATGCAGGAACAGAAAACCAAATACTGCATATTCTTACTTATAAGTGTGGGCTAAACAATGAAAACACATAGACACATAGAGGGAAACAATAGACACTGGGGCCTACCTGAGGTTGAAGTTGGTAAGAGGAAAATGAACAGAAAAAATAATTGTTGGGTACTAGGTTTAGTAACTGGGCAATGAAACAATCTGTATACCAATCGCCTATGACCTGAGTTTACCTATATCACAAACCTGCATATATACCACTAACCTAAAATCAAAGTTAAGTAAAAACCTCCTTATGGTTTATTAAATCAATCCCTGCGTTCAGAGTTCAGAAGCAAGAGCATTTCTTCTTGCCATTTGCATCTAAAGGCCTTGATTCCGATAACATTATGCTTTCTAGAAATTTTCCCCACAGACAAACCCCAAAATGGAGGCTCAACGGACCTAGGCAGCTCTGGATTTAGGGTGAGGGAGTAGGCGATTAATACAACCTGCAGAGTGGCTTCTCCTGGGCCTTTCTCAGTGTTTTATCAGGAAGGGTTGTCTTAGCTATCATTGTGGAGTTGTGCTGACCAGGAGAAATATGTAAAGGAAGTCCTCTACTTTCAAAGAAATGTTAGTGTCTTGAGCTAAACAAAGTGTCAAAACCACATCTCCTCTCAACACACGTGCACACATGTGTGCACGCACACGCACAGTACCTTGGACCCTGTGTTGCCTGGGACACCAACGCAGCTTCTGTCCCATATGCACCACTCACAAGGTACCAACATCACATGGTTAGATCTGGGGTTGACTTGCATAGAGTCTGAACCCCTGAAAGGATGCCAGGAAGACCTTCTTTTTTCTTCTCCCCTCCCAAATATTTTCTACTTAACCCCTCAGCTGTCTGAAATTACAATCATATCAAATGAAGTATAAACTAGCCTGCATAAGTTCCTATCATAGAGTCTAGTACATAGCGGTCGCTCAGTAAATGGTAGAAAGAGCACTATTGCAGTGGTTTTCAACTTTGGCTGTACTTTAGAATCAATGGGGAAGCTTTTCTAAAATACAGATGTCTGGACCCCCTCCCTGAGATTCTGATTTAATTGTTCTGCATTGGGGCCTACACATCAGCATTTTTAGAGTTTCACCCCAGGTGATCCTTCAAGCAGACAGCAGTAGGAGCCACTGTCACTCAGACATGAAGTGGTTACACACATCGTTATCCTACAGCTGACTTGAAGGACACACTTTGCTTAGGGTTGCGTCTATAGCCCCCTAGTTTAAGGCATATGAAAGAGTTCCTCTAATGCCCAAGGCCTGAGAGAAAACTAAGACCTCCTCTTGGGAATAAATCAAGACTTCTGCCATTTCCCTCCACCCTACCCATGGCTTCCCTGTTTAAGACCTAAGGAAAACCAACATGGAAAACTTATATAAATTATAAGGAGCTCTTTTGTCAAGGTAAATGGCTAAAATAACCTTTAGCATTTTTAACTTTGAAAAACAGATATAATAGTATCCATGAAGGGGAAAATCTTCTTTTCTGTTAACTTTTATTCACCTTCATTTAATTTTTAAATATGTAATAAACATGATTGTAGGGCTTCTCATTAACTGGGGTATCTTACAGTCATAATTTTTGATACACAACATTACTTACCAATTAGCCTGTCTTGTTCACTTAAATTTCTTTGCTCATATTTTAATGGGAGCTAATGATGCCTTTGTTGACTTATTTAATGTTATGTAAATGTGGCTATAAACTGTGAAGGGTTTAAGCAGAAGCACTGTTTTTGCTTACTCTTCAGATTTTGGTGTAGAAATCCCCAGGAAACACACATATCACCACAATGGATGTAAACTACTGAGGAGACCAAATAATAATAATTTCTAAAACAAGCAGTGAAGGATATTTAGAGTATGAAATTTTTATTTTCCTCTGGGTTAATTGTTTATTTGGGTATCAAAGGAGTTTCAAAGTTAGCTTCACAGAAGTTGTTTTTCTTTTTCTACTCCTGTAATTACCTGGCAATAGGCCAGCCTGAGACCATCCTCTAAACTCAGCTAGAGACAGCTGGGCTTAGCAGTGGCTCTCTTGCTGGGTTTCATGAGCCTTGTTCTTAACAAAGTTCTGCTCCCCCTCATGGTTGACATATATATAATTGAATGAATGAATGAACGAATTAATGAAAACTTTATAATTTTAGTGGGTACATAGATGGTCCTTCTAAGACACTAACTTCTCCATAATGTCACCTCTGCTCCTCCAATGACCTTGTCCACTTCCCCAGCTCAGCCACTCACTCCTTTGCCATACCTGGCACCTCATAATCAGCAAAAACCAAACACCATCTTATTTCAGTTGCATTGTCATCTTCTGATATTCCAACTTACTTCCCCAAGTGCCCCAACTTCAATCATCTTTTCATACCTACCAGGACCTCCAATCCCTTGATCTCAAATTAAACCTTTCTCTGTCCCTTAACAACTTAAGTCCCATCTTCTCCAACTACCTTGCTTCACTTTCTTGGTAAATTGTAATAATTACTTAATGATGTACAAAAATAATCCAATTTTCTTTCTACTTTATACTCACACCATTCAACTGAATGTTGGTGGAGAAAATGGTCTCCCATGCTGAATGGACTGACTTTAGAATTATGACCACAAATGTCACGTGGCTCTCTGTGCTTCCAGGCAAACACACTAAACTTCTAGGCTATTCTGCTATCTGTAACCGCTTGTGATAAGCTTGAACTGTGTCCCCCACCAAAATTTCTATGTTGAAGTCCTTCCCCCCATGCCTCAGAATATGACCTTATTTGGGAATAGGGTCCTTGCAGTTGCAATGAATTAAATTAAGGTCAGTAGGGTGAGCCTTAATCTATGATAACTGGTATCCTTATAAAAAGAGGAAATTCAGACACGAAGACACACACACAGAGAACACCATGTGAAGATGAAGACAGATACAGGTAATGCTTCTATAAGCCAAGGAGCAACAAAGGGTACCAGCAAGCCACCAGCAGCTAGGAGAGAGGCCTGGAAAAGGTTCTTCCTCACAGCTCCCGGAAGGAACCAGTACTACCAACCTCTTGATCTCAGACTTCTAGATTCCAAAACTGTGAGACAATACGTTTCAGTTTAGTCACCCAGTTTGTGAAATTTTGCTATGTAAACAAATATATCATTGTAGGATACCTGCTGTAGTTCCAACCCTCAACTCAGCATCCCTTCTCTAGCTTTACTCTCAGCTGTTGACCCTGCTTCATCTGTCACTGAGAACAATAGAAACAAACAGAAACCCCTAGCCCTACCTCCACCCAGCTACACAGGAGCATGGACTAGCTGCCCTTCTTTCTACTTAAAGCCCATCAGGAGCATGAGATCCCATCCCCATTCCCTCCTCAGCTATTCTCCTTCCCAGCTATTCTCTCTTCCTTTTTAATCTGTTTCCCCCTCTCTACTAGATTATTCTGATGGAAATGCAAACATTCTATTTCTCCCATATTCTCATAAGGAAAGAAATTTTTCCAGAAAATGTTGACTCTTCAATTAACATCTCCACCAATACTGTCTCATTTTCTTGCTCCTCTTTGCATCAAAGCTCCTTGAAGAGTTACTTCTATTCACTGTCCTTAATTCTTTTCCTTTCCCTCTTGCAAACCCACTCTAGTCAAGCTATCTTCCCTACCAGCCCACAGAAATTTCTTTTTTCACATCACCAGTGATTTTCATGCTAAATCCAAAGGTCAGTTCTTTAGTACTCATCTTCCTTGACTTTGTGGCAGTATCTGACACAGTTGATCAAACCTTTTGTCCTAAAAAACAATCCCTTCACTCAGCTTCTAGGCAACAGGAGATACCAACGCTCCTTCTCAGTCTCTTTTGCTGATTCTTCCTCTTTCCCCTGATTTCTCTCTGCTGGGTTCCCCAAGGCTCAGTCTTCATTTCATCCTGCCTCCAACAGGCTCAGTCTCTTCTATCCCTGGTGCAGTGCATAGTGCTCCCTTCCCAACATCAGACACCAACATGAGGCTGCTTATCTGACATCTCCCTGTGAATGTCTGATATTCCAGACTCAATACATCTTAAATTAAATTGTTGATCATCTTCTTCTTCAAATCACTTCTATCTGCAGCTTTCTCCATCTTGGAGGACTGCAATGATACCCTCTCCTTTGCTTAAGCCAAAAACCTGGGAGTCATCCTTGACCTTATTCTCTCTCTCATCTCCCATTGTCAAATCTATCAGGAAATCCTGTTGGCTTCACCTTCACAGCAGATCCAGAGTCTAACCATTTATCACCACTTCCGTGCCTAGTACTCTAGTTTGAACTTGCTGTCATCTCTTGCCTGAATTACTGCAATAGCCTATGTCTATTCTTAACACAGAAGCCAAAGTGATTCTTTTAAAATATGTCAGGTCATGTCACTTCGTTCAGAACCCAGCAATGGTTCTTCATTTCATGCAGAGAAGAAATCAAAGCTCTTTCAATGGCCTGCAAGGCTTTCCTGACCTGGCCCTCCCTTTGCTTTGCCTCTCTGACTTCCCCTCCACACCCCTGCTCGTTCTTCGCCAGCCACACTCTTCTCCACAGTGGTTCCTCGCCATGTCTGCACACTCCCACCTCAGGGCCTTTGTACTAACTGTCCCCTCTACTGGGAAGCCCTTCTTCAAGCATCTACATAGCAAATCCCTTTACTGTCTTCAAGTCTTTGCTCAAATTTTCTCTTTCTATTGAAACCTGTGCCAACCCCCCTGTTGAATATTGCAGTGTGCCCCCCACAACTCTCCTGATCATCCTTAGCCTCCACTTCCTTGCCTGTTTTCCTCACTATTTATTAACTTCTCTTATGATGAATTAATCTGCTAGGATGACCATAACAAAATACCAGACCAGGCAGCTTAAATAACGGAAATGTGTTTTCTCACCATGCTGGAGGTTAGAAGTCTAAGACCAAGGTTTCTCCGGAGATGGCTGCCTTCTTGCCGTGTCCTCACACGGTCTTTTCTCTGCACTCTTGCCCCTGGTGTTCTGTGTACAAATTTCCTCTTATAAGGACATCAGTCAGATTGGATTAAAGCCCACCCCAATGTATCTCCAAATACAGTCACATTCTACATTACTGGCCTTAATATATGAATGAGGGGGGGGGCAGCCACAATTCAGCCCATAACACTAGATCTTTTACTTATTACATTAATTATACTCTGTCTCAACCATCTAGTCCAGAACTCCCACAGGAAAGTAAGCTCATGACCACAAGGACCTCATCTGTCTTGTTCTCTGCCGAGGCCTCTGTGTAAGGAGCAGTATCTGATATAAGGTAGGCTCTAACTAAAAATATATTGAATAAATGAATGGCTGGGTGCAAGTCTAGGTTATTGAGAGTTAACAGCAATGAAGAGAGGCTATGTGGGTCACTAGGATTTAGACACTCTACGCTATAATTCTAGCTATGACACCATGAGCAAGTAGCTTATTCTTACAGAGTGTCACCTTTCCCACCTGGAAGAATGAGAGTTGTTGACCCATCCCACTAGAATAGGTGCTTTTAAGGTTCGAATGTAATAATGTATATGGAAGTGCTTTAGAGTCCTGGATTCTCATTCAAATAACAGAAATAACAGAATCATTGTATTCACCTCACAGCGAATAACAGTAGCAATAATAATGACTGCTGCCGTCTATCACACTAAGTCATCACTGTGTGGCAAGCACTGTATTAAGTGCTTGACTTTCACTACTTTATTTAATCCTCATAGACAACTGTAAGGAAGTTACTGTCGTCTCCATTTTTCTAACCAAGGGTACTGGATAATAGTCATTGAACATTAAGAATATATATTTGCTCTATAATATGTGGTAGAAATTAATTTTACCTTTAGCACTCAAAGAAGCATATGTTTGTGGGTATGTGTATATATAGATTAGTATTAGAAGTCTATACTGTAGATGATCAACTGATAAAAATCAAAGTTCTGTAGGAAGATGCTGTTTCTCATGACACTATACTCTGTGAGGTATTGTAGTATCCAAGGCATTTCAGAAATGGCAAAATCTTTATTTTTTTTTAAGCTTTAAGGAAGGCAGTCACTAAACCTAGTGAAACTTAGAAGCAGAGCATTCTTCTTTGCCCTCTGGGCAGAGATTATTCATAAATAATAATCTACTGGTTTTCCTGACTGTATATTTCTTATTTTTAAATGCCCCATTCTTTTTTGTTTTCCTAGCATTGCTGCAATTGCTAAAGCTCTACCAAGGGGGATTATTGCTAAACCTTGTCAGTGCAAGAACCAGAGTAACTTGTGTACAGTACAGTTAAAATTACACCATTACACTTGAAGCTAACATTATCCTAATGAGTTGAAATGGAGGGAAGGAGCTTGCTTAGAAAAGATGGCAAGTGACTTAGCACTGGTTTCTCACTTCCAGTGATAACCTTCTTCAGAACTGTGTTTTGAACACATGATTATAGATTTAAATATTTTAATATTCATTTATTCTAATTTCCCTTTTGATAGGTACCATCTCTGTGCTCTCATTTCATCAACTCTGACTAGTGACACCACTCTATTTAATATCTTCCTTGGCCAAATTTCTTGTGAAGTGAGAACTAGATTTTAGCTGTTTAAGGAGGCTTCAACAACTCCTTTGTGGCTCAGCATTTAAAACTCAGATTCTAATCTAAAACGCTTTAACAAGGAAGTATTCAGCCTAGAGCTTTATAAGTGTACTGGGATAAAATCTGTTGGAGACATTGTCAATATTTGCCCTAAATTACAACCTAGCTCCGTTTTCAGTTGTGTTTTGAAATTGAAATAGGAATCTTTATTCTTAAGTGCATCGATTTGAAGTATAGTCCAGGCAGTCAGTAATTTCTGTACACTGGAGAAGCCAGCCCGGAAAGGAGAAATGTAACTACCTATGCTGGGCACTTTGGGTACCATAACACAGACTCATTTGCTTCAAAATACCCCCTCAGTGGCCACCATGATGCCTGAATTCCCATTATCACTGCCATTCATGTGGAATCAAGTTGCCTCTGGTATGTCCCTGTGCAATGCTGACATTATCTGGGAGAAATAACTTACGTCCCTCAGATATGTTAGCAGGTATCAGTTGTGCAGGAAATGAAACACAAGGAAAACAAGTTTTGATGGAGAAAAAAACGTGAGACAATCCCAAGCCCAGGTGGCTTTGGGAGAAGGATAGGACCATGTAGTTGGTCCCAAAGGGACAGAGGTATTGGTTAAAGACACTAGATTCCTGGGCATGAGGCATTACTGGTGAATGCTGGTGGGAGAGAAAGGAGGGAGAGAGAAATTGATGCCCAATTTTGATTGTGCCATAATTTTACAAAGTGCCAGCCTTCCTTACACATCCCTCTTACTCAAAAATTTATTCCTATATTCCAGATCTTCACTTGACTACCTTTTTCTCAACATTCAGGTCTTAGCTCAAGTATCAGCCTTTCAGATAGTCCTTCCCACACCATCCCATCTAAAATAGCAGCCCCCAAATCATGTGCTTTTGTCAACTCAGCCTGCCATAGCAAAATGCCACAGACTGGATGACTTAAACAACAGAAATGTGTTTTCTCACAGATCAGGAGGCTGAAAGCCTAGGATCAGGGTGCCAGCATAGTCAGGTTCTGGTGGGAGCCCTCTTCCTTCCTTGCAAATGGCCATGGCAATGTCCTCAAATGGTAGGGAGAGAGAAAGCAATCTCTCTGTCTTTTCTTATAAGGGCACTAGTCCCCCAGTAAGGGCCCCACCCTCATGACCTCATCTAAATCTCGTTACCTCCCAAAGCCCCCATCTCCAAATGCCATCACATTGGGGGTTAGGGCTTCCATGTGTGAATTTTGGGGGTACACAGTTCAGTTCAATTCCGTTCATAGCATCATGTTTTATCACTCTCCAGTTAAAATAAGTTCTATGAAGAAACTGAAGCTGCTTCAGTTTCTTCATAGAACTTATTTTAACTGGAGAGAAACTTGTTTCGTTGATTTGTCTTTTTCTCCAATCAAAATATAAACTACATAAGAACTTAAGCTAAATCTATCTTTTTTTTTTTTTTTTTTTTTTTTTTTTTTTTTTTTTTTTTTTTTTTTTTTTTTTTTTTTTTTTTTTTNTTTGACAGAAGTCTTGCTCTGTGGTGCAGTGGCATGATCTCAGCTCACTATAACCTCTGCCTCCCAGGTTCAAGCGATTCTCCTGCCTCAGCCTCCCAAGTAGCTGGGACTACAGGTGTATGCCACCATGTGCAGCTAAATTTTTGCATTTTTAGTAGAGATGGGATTTCACCGTGTTAGCCAGGATGGTCTCTATCTCCTGACCTCATTATCCACCCTCCCCAGCCTTCCAAAGTGCTGGAATTACAGGTGTGAACCACGACACCCAGCTAAGCTAAATCTATCTTCCTCACTGCTTTAAGATTCCTTGAACAAAACCCAACAAACAGAAGGCACTTTATAAATGTGTGTAGGATGAATACACAAATGCTAACTATTTTCATTCCGTCTTGTGCAATTAAGTTGGAGATTATAGAAGCTGATATTAGAACTGTTCCACTTTAGATTGTGATCTGTGGACAGCCTGTCACAAATCCCTATTTAACTCAATATTGTTTATCCATGCATTTATTCACTCAACATCTATTAAACTTCTACTGTATGGCAGGCAATGTGCCAGACTCACAAGTTTAGATAAGAATAAAGGACATAGAAACACACAAAGAACTATCAGGCAGAAAAAAATGTGTTCTAGAAATAGCACAACAAAATGCTGCAGTAGCACAAAGGAGAAAGCAGCCAGCTGTCTCCAGGAGAGGAATGCAAGCGTGCATTCCAGGCAGAGGGAACAGTATGTGCAAAGGCCTTCAAAGCTGCGGTCATATTCAGAGACTTCCGAGCCACATTGTGTAAAAAGATGACTCATGCATGGCAAGAGGGAGATAGGGAAGAGAAAGTGGTGAGGCTCAAACAGACAATGGGTCAAATCCCGAAGACCTAATGTGTTTTGTTAACACATTAAAAAACACTGACCTTTGTTCCTTTGGGCAATAGGGAGTCACTGAAAATTTGAGAGAAGGAAAGGAACATAATCTGCTTTGCTCAGTTTGTTCGGACAACAATCCTTCTGATTCTGAGAGTACAGGTTTTCTCTCCAAATTCTCACATGCCTCTCATTTCTGGCCGTTCATCTCCCAAGTGTTGGCCATATGCCTTTGGAATGGGAATGCTTTGATAGCTTCACCTATGCTGTCTCCACTGACTGAAAAGAAGAGCATCCAATCCAAGGGTATATTTGAGTTGATGGCATGCCAATAAAATGAAAATTTGTGCTAAAAGGACAGGCAGCAGTAGTTAGAAGAGACATCCTGGTTGGTTTTCATGATTTACGATGCTCCTCACCTTTGAATTCAAAGGTAGGTTTAAGAACATACGGGGACTATGGCCACCCCACACCAGACAAATGTGCACATGTGCACCAGAGACCCTTTATTCTCTGTTTGAATCCAGGGTCTAGCACCAGAAAGCCATGTGACTGTGGACAGGTCCTTCGAGAATTGCTTTTCTCACTTCTACAGTGACCAGTAAAAATCTGTGTCATAAGATGGGGGTAATGAGTGTTAAATGAGCCAATGATTGTTGAGCACTTAATGCACAGCCTGCATAAGGCAAGCGTTCAATATATGATGACTAGCTGTCACTGTGTTATGGTGACTGTTTTGGTCACAATGACAATTACACGTTTCTCTCTTTTTTATCCCCCAAAACTCACTTATCTTTTATTATCTTTAAAATGTGAATTATGATACTTCTAAATTTCCTTTGAATATTAAAGAACATATGTTTAGCACTATTCTTGGTCTACAGGAGGTGTTCAATAAATCTAGTTTCTTCCTTGTCCCTGTGGATCTTTTAGGAACATTAATATACCTCAAAAACACCTGTACCTTCCTAAAAGAAGAGATAGAGAAGCCAATAAAAATAGCAAAAAGAGGTCAAGCTTTGTTAATGATAAGTCCCAAGAAACATCTATTTCTTGATTTCTTTCTTCTTCTTTCATCCTGAAGCCACAAACTGTCATGCTGATAATGGGGCTGTTTATTTACTTAACATTATAGTAAGATTAATAGAAAATTATATTTCACTTACCTCACTTTCAGTTCTCTTTTGACATATTTTCATGGATCTTTGCATTAAAGTACCAGGTCTCATAGCTAGAAAATGAACAACCAGTGACTAGCGTTATCTCCTTGAATTACTTTATGATCTTAGGCATATTTTTCATCTCTTCCCTTACTGAGCCCCTCCCTACCCCCCAGCAAGATCTGAAATTTATGGGCAGCTTATAGAAGTAGCAGAAATATTGGGTATAAAAATTCCTTGGAAAAATGATTCTATACAACCATATGTTGAGCAAGAACTCAAATAGCATCTGATCATGACTCCTATTTGGAGAATGAGTTTGTCATTGTGCGTCTGTCAGAGAGGCAGGATTGTAAGAAGGGAGGCAGAAAAATTAGACTGATGAGGGAGAGGAAAGACAGCTTTTGAGATCAGTGATTCTCTGTTCTCTAGAGCGTCGTAACTGAGGGAGTACACGTGATCATTAAACCTTACTCATTTATTTCCCCTATTCTAAGACCAGGTGGCCTTGCCAAGTCCTTCTAATTTGATTGATAGATGAGCCAGAAACTTGAATCTAGCACACCCTACCTTCAGTCATAGGATGCCACTCTTGCTTTTCACGGAAGATTTGAACCTAGCTGTATGACCCCCTGAAGTGATAAGTAAAATCAAATGTGCATGCTCGTGGGTACTTTCCTGGGGTGCAAGTTGATCTTTCACTTCATAATCTTTTAGAAGTATATGACTCTGAGAAAATGGTTTTTTCTAGAATGGGAAGTATGGTTCCATTTCCAACTAGAAGGTTTTTAACCCTCTACCACTATGTTGAGATGTCATTTTTACTTACTTAGGTTTTGCTTTTTGTATAATTAAAGGTTGGAGTAAGATGATCCTTTTAAAAAATTTTATATCTACTATATTGCAAAAAAATTATAGCATTCACTGAGTATGAATTAAGTGTTTAAATTTTGGTAGCTGTAATAAAAAGGAAGTATATGACTCCAAAATATCAAGAACTCTAATTTCCTACGTATTTCCATTGAGAGATCTGTCACTCACACAATTTTAACCATCATCCTTAGATTTATTCTGATATTCACAAGGTGTCCCTATCTGTACCTCAAACTCAATGAAGCATCTTCTCTGTACTATACCAAGTGTTCCTTATCCCATATAATATCTCTTAGTTCAGGTCCCACATTTTCCACCCTTTCTCCACCATTTCCCTCACTGCAACATCTGGCCAACCACAAAATCCTAGAAATTCTTTCTGAGGAAATTTCCCTGAGCTGGTCTTTCTCTCTCTGCCCTGAACATCATTTCCCCAGTGCTGGCCTTTAGCCCTTCTCACCCTACTGCTTCTACTTCCACCTTAAATATGTCCCCCTTGCTGCAGCCAGAGTTCACCAGCCAAAACACAACCTGCTCAAATCACTGCCCAGTGCACACAATTTCCCATAGCTTCTTGGAAAAGGCGTATTTCCCAGATAGGCAAACAAGACCGTCAGTGGTCCAGCCACCCTGATGACCTCTTCAGTCCTATTTGAACCCTTTCTCCCTAATTATGTATCAAACCCCAGTCAAACTGCACAACTCACAGTGACCGTTACATACCTCGCTGCTTCATGGCTTTGGGAATCCTGTTCTTTATTCTTAGAATGCTTGACACTATTCTTGCTTCTGTAGTCGGATCCTTCATATCTTCGCAGGGGCTTCCCCTGACTCCTCCTCTACCATCTTCCTTACTCACACACTGCCCAGATGAACCATGCACCTTTGCCTGTGCTGCCAGAGCCCTATTGTGTATTATCATTACTGAGACCAATCCTAGTACTATATGAGGTTACCTGTTGGCTTCTTATGAGACTATAAGCTTTTAAAGGATCTCATCCACCTTGCAGTCCAGTTCTCATCAGATGGTCTGCTCCTCAACTGATATTAACAGTGGCTGTTGAACTGAAGACAGTTAAAGAAGATAACTATACTTATAAGCAATTCTCATATTTCTGTATCTGGCAGTGCAAAAAAGTAAAAACTAAAAATATTGCCATCTTATAACTTTATTTTACTCAATGACACTTAAAATGACCTGCAAGTTAAGTTGCTTATTTTCTGTTTTCCTATTTCCTAATTCCCATCTTAATATTTTCTATATCTATTTTTTTTT
>NW_016107606.1:2321062-2374650 GCF_001604975.1 Cebus imitator
AAAAAAAAAAAAAAAAAAAAAAAAAAAAAAAAAAAAAAAAAAAAAAAAAAAAAAAAAATGCAATTTTATCAGTAGGACCATTTCACAAGGCAAGTAGGATCATTTCACAAGAGCCCGTAGCTCTTATCACATGCTTATGAGCATGGGGGGGGGGGTCTCTAATACCCCCAAAATTATGAAGTATTTAAGGAAGCTCTAAATTCCTTTTCCCATAATATCATTTTTGTTTATGAGTATGAACCTTGGGTGGTGGTGGTGGTGGTAAGTGGGTGGAGGAGGTTTTTCAGAAAACAAGTTGTGGCAATCTGTTCTTCGTTGGCTAACTTACGTATCGCTCATAAGTGAGCAATCAACATAATCTAAATCTAAAATAAACTATTCTTTTGGGCTCAAGAAAATGGTTGTTAGGCTGAAACCAATCAGTAGGAAATGACTGGTGTTTGTTAGTGTTTGAGAGGAGAGACCAGACTCGTTGCGCATTAGCATTCCAATTAGTGCCAACATAAACCTCCAGACCTCCAAGTTACAGAATCTGTTATTGTTTTCATATGAGGGAATCTAGGATCACTTGTTAGTTCTCTTTTCATTGCTCACTTGAAAAATGGAGCTCCATGTTTCCACAGACTCTGGTGACAAAAGTAACAAAACAATCCTTCTGGGGAGTGAGCACTCAAGAAAGGACATTCTTTCTCAAATTGGTATAGTCCCGGCTATTGTTTTTATATGATCATGGAGTTGGGAGAGAGCTAATGGCACAAATGCTTTTTTGACAGTTGTGTAAGCTAAAAAGGCTTGCTCATGGAACTCATCCCACACAGCAGGGGGCCCTGCCTGCAATGAAGGAAGCTCCCCTAGGAAGGGCACGGTAGTTTAGGCTTTTTTTGGCATTTTTCTAAAAGTTCCATAAGATATTATTTTCTAGTATACTGTCTCTTATATGACACCGATTTTTCAGGATCTCAGAACATGTTATTTCTGTAGGCAGAATCTTTGGATTCCTGGGCTTTAGGAAAAGAAATGGTAACATAGCATCTTTTCTATACTTAAAATAATGCCAGTGACTCTTTAAACCCTGCTATATTGCCTGGAGTACCAGATCCCTGGGGAAGAGGGCAAAAGTTTGAAATGTTTTGTTTGCTGTCACCTTCCTCTGCTAGTGAGCATCACTTTGCATTCAGGCTGTGAAGTTCAATAAACAAGAGTTTACTAACTGTACACTATGCAGATTACTTAATCTCCTAAGTCTTAGCTTCATAATTTGTAAACTCAACTGATTATTATATCTGCTTCATAGAATTGTGAAGAGGAATGAGATTTTAAAATATGTATTGAATGGCACTAGTCAAAATGGCAGGGTAAATGCTTCTAAAACTTCTTCCTCCACAAAAGCAATAGAAAAACAGGCAAAACTGATCAGGGTCGATTTTTTAGAAAGGTGGAAATTAACCAAAAGCTTGCAGGAATCCAGAGAGCTCTTCAAATAAAATAAAATAATGACTGCATCTCAGTAATAACAATGAGCTTTGTGGCACTTTAGGTTGCCCTACTCCCATATCCTACACATCCACCCAGCTCCGTGGTAGCCTTGAAAACTAACAGCCCACAATGAGCTGGTAGTCACTGAGGGAAGTGTAACAGGGTTGTAGCTCTTTCAAAGACTCATTCCCAGAGAATTATTCCTATTTCGCTCCATCTCATGATTCTGTGAAACATCTTGTTTGGAAGTCTGTCTTTGTTTAGCCTGATTGGGTGCTTGCCATGTGAAACGTCTTTTATTTCGGGTCATTTGTCAAAAACAGAGGCAACTGATTAACGCCATGACTGCCTAGAGAGTTGAACAAGGTTGGGGTAAACAATAGGCTAACTGAAAAGCTTAAAAGGAAAAATCTAGAAAACGAGGTGTCCATAAGAGCTTTGAAAAGATCTGATATATTCCTGGGAATTTAAAAGGCTATATCCATGCATAGGGCTTTGTATATGTTCAGGAAAGATCAAAGAAGACTCTAAATAATTTCTAATCTCAGACTGACCTTGAAGTTCTGTGCAAGTAGAAAGTGAAAACCATGGCAGATTTGTCAACTGCTGGTTGAGTGTTGAAGGCATGCTGAATACATACACAGAGTTACCTTTCCCTATTTAGGAAAATATCTGTCTAATGGTTAGCTTATCACCAAGATACCTGAACAGAGACTTCAGTGTTCATGCACAATAAAGAGTGGAGACTTTACAGAATTAGTTTAGAAAGGTTATTTAAATAAACAATAATAAACACTAAGCAGGTGAAAGAATATGACTTCCAGAGTTGTTACATAGTATTACTTAAAATGTTTGCTTTTCAACCAAAAACTGTGAGACATGCAAAGAAATCAGAGAGTATAATCCACTCATAGGAAAAAAGACATCAATATAAACTGTCTTTTTAAAAAAAAGCCCAGATGTTGCACTTATTAGCCAAGACCATTTTTTTTTCTTTTTTCTTTTTTCTTTTTTTGTTATTTTTTTTGAGATAGGGTCTTGTTCTGTCACCCAGGTTGGAATGCAGTGGCATGATCATAGCTCACTTCAGCCTCACCTCCTGGACTCAAGTGATTCTCCCACCTCAGCCTCCCAAGTAGCTAGCTGCATGCCACCATGCCAAGCTAATTTGTAATTTTTTTACAGAGATGGAGTCTTGTCATGTTGTCCAGGCTGGTCTCAAACTCCTGGGCTCAAACAATCCTACCTACCACCTCAGTCTCCTGAAATGCTGGGATTCCAGTCATGAGTCACCATGCCTGATCTTAGACTTTAAATCAACTATTTTAATACGTTTTAAGAAAGAAAGCCACATATAAATAAAGTATGAAAACAATGTCTTACAAGTAGCATCAGTAAAGAAAAATTATAGTAAAAATACAATATAAATTCTAGAGTTGAAAAACAAAATAGCCAAAGTGAAAATTTACTAAAGGGTTCAATAGCTGATTTGAGCAGGTGAAGAAAGAATCGGGGAATTTGAACACAGATCAACTGGGATTATCCTGTATGAAGAACAGAAAAAAAAAATAAGAAAAAATAAGCAAAGTGTCTGTCAGAAGCCTGAGGAATACCATCTAGTATACCAACAAATACATAATAGGAATCCCAGAAAGAGTGGAAAGAGAGGAAGCAGAAGAAATATTTAAAGAAATAATAGTCAAAATCTTTTCCATTTGGATAATAAATATCAATCTACACATCCAAGAGATTCCACAGATTCCCGCAGTATAAACTCAGAGATACACACCAAGACCAAGACCCATAATCAAACTATAGAAAGCCCAAGATAATGAGAGAATCTTAAAAGCAGCAAGAGAGATACGATTTGTCATGTACAAAAAATTCTCAATAAGATTAATAATAGATTTCTTGTGAGAAGCTGTGGAGGCCAGAAGACAGTGGCATGATGTATTCAAAGTGCTGAAAGAGAAGGAATGTCATCTAAGAATTCTATATCCAGCAAAATTATCTTTCAAAATTGAAGGAGAAGTAAAGACATTCCAAGATAAACAAAATCTAGTACAATTCATCACTAGCAGACAAACTTTACAAGGGCAGTCCTTTGGGGTAAAATAAAATAACACTAGACAGTAATTTTTATCCACATGAAGAAATAAATTTCACTGGTAAAGACAATTACATAAATAAATATAAAAGAAAATATAAGTGTGTTTTTGTTTTTAACTTTTTTCTTCTGTATGACTTAAAAAACAACTGCATCAAGCAATAAATTAAAATTTATACTTATAGATATATAATATGTAAACAAAATATGTAACATTAAAAGCACACTAGGAGTCAACAGAAGTGTATAAAATCAAAGTTTTTATATAACATTGAAATAAGTTGCTATTAGTTAAAACTAGACTATTATCCATTAAAATGTTAATTGTAAATCCCAGGGCAACTACTAAGAAAATAACTTAAAAAAAAGATAGTAAAAGAAACAACAAAAGAATTTTAAAAATGAATAAGAAAGTATCTTTTTAACATAAAAAAGCAATAATTGAGGAACAGAATAACCAAAAAAGGCATATAGAAAGCAAATAGCAAACTTTCAGACATAAACCTTATCAAAAAATACATTCAACATAAATTTGTTTATAGCTAAAATGTAAATGAGCTTTAATTAGGAGTAAATGAGGACAGCTATTAAATAAGTTATATTGCAGTGATACAAGATTAACACACAAAAATCAACTGTATTTCTATTAACTGACAATCAACAATCTGAAAATAAAATTAATAAAACAATTTTATTTCCAATAACATAAAAAAATACTTAAGGATACATTCAACATAAGAGGAACAAGTCTTATATGCTGAAAACTATTAAACATTGTTAAAAGAAGATAAAGACCTAAATAGATGGAAATATATGTTCATGTTTTAGAAAAGTTAATATTTTTAAGATGGCAATAGCACATAAATTGATCAATTTAATGCAATCTTTATTAAAATCTCAGCTACTTTGCAGAAATTGACAAGCTGATCCTAAAATTCATATAGACATGAAAATATCCCAGAATAATCAAAACTATCTTGAAAAAGAAAAAGCTGGAGGACTCAACACTTCCATTTTAAAACTTACTACGAATCAACAGTTATTGAGATCACGTGGTACCAGTTTAAGGATAGACATGTAGAACAGTGGAATGAAACTTCAAATATGGAAATTAATCCTCACATTCATGGTCAATTGATTTTTGACATGGATAAGAAGACAATTTAATGGGGAAATAATAGTCTTTTCAATAAATGGATATGTCCTGAGATGTATTCATTCATATACAAAAGAATAACTATGGAGTCCTACCTCATACCATATACAAAAATTTACTCATAACAGATCATAGACCTAAATGTAAGTGTTAAAAGTACAAAACTCTTAGCAGAAAACAAAGTTATAAATCTTCTTGACCATAGATTAGGCAGTGGTTCCTAATATATGACACTTGAAACACATACCAAAAAAGCTAAATTGGACCTCATCAAAATTTTGTACAGATGCTTCTTGACTTATGATGAGATTATATCCTGATAAGACTATCATAAATTGAATATATCTTAAATCAAAAATCCCTTTAATATTTCAATAAATCCATTGTAAAATTGAAAATTTGTAAGTTGAACCATCATATGTTTGGATTCTCCTTAACTAACAATAGGATTATACCTCGATAAACTCACTGTAAAATAAAATTAAAAATATATATATAATCAAACCATTGTAAGTCAGAGATCATCTGTACTTCAAAGAGCCTATCAAGAAATTTAAGACAATTCACAGAACTGGAGAGAACATTTGCAAATCCTATGTCTGATAATTGTCTACTATTCATAATATTTTAAAAGTTTTGGCAATTCAACAGTAAAAGGACTAACTAAAATTGGGCAAAGAATCTACACTGACATTTCTCCAAAGAATATATACAAATCAGCCAGGCACAGTGGCTCATGCCTGTAGTCCCAGCACTTTGGGAGGTTGGGGTGGGCAGATCACTTGAGCCTGAGACTTCAAGAACATCCTGGGCAAGGTGGCAAAATCCCATCTCTCCAAAAAACAAAAAAAAAAGTACAAAAATTAGCACTGTGAGTGGTGGCACATTAATGTAGTCCCAGCTATTCAGGAGGCTGAAGTAGGAGGATTGCTTGAGCCTGGAAATTCAAGGTTGCAGTGAGCCATGATTGTACCACTGTACCCCAGCCTGGGCAACACAGTGAGATCCTGTCTCCAGCAACAACAACAAAAGAATATATACAAATTGCCAATAAGCCCATAAAAAGATGTTCAATATCACTAGCCATTGGGGAAATGCAAATTGAAACCAAAAATATGATTGAAACCAAGTCAAAATAAAATATCAAAAATGAGATATTGCCTTGATCCCACTAGGATGATTATGAGCAAAAAGGTAGACAATAGGCTGGGCATGTGGCACACATCTGTAATCCCAGCATTTTGAGAAGCCAAGGTGGGTGGATCACAAGGTCAGGAGTTCGAGACCAGCCTAGCCAACATAGTGAAATCCATCTCTTCTAAAAATACAAAAAATTATCCAGGCACGGTGGCAGGCACCTGTAATCCCAGCTACTCAGGAGCCTCAAGCAGGAAAATCGCTTGAAGCAAGGAGGTGGAGGTTGCAGTGAGCTGAGATTGTGCCATTGCACTCCAGCCCAGGCAACAGTGCAAGACTCCATCTCGCAAAAAAAAAAAAAAAAAAAAAAAAAAAAAAAAAAAAAAAAAAAAAAAGGCAATACCAAGTGTTGTTGAGGATACAAAAGAAATTGGAACTCTCACACATTGATGGTGGGAATGTTAAATGATTTGGCATGGCAATTTCACTCCTAGATTTATACCCAAGAGAACTGAAAACATGTTAACACAAAAACTAGTATACTAATATTTGTAGCAGCATTATTTATATAATAGTCAAAAATGGAAATAATGCAAAAAGGCATCAACTGATGAGTAGTCAGATGAGCAAAATTTGGCATATCCATACAATGGAATATTAGTCATAAAAAGGAACAAACTATTTATACATGGATGAATCTTTAATTATACTTATGCTGAGTAAAATAATTGAGACATAAAAGGCTCCATATCATAACATTTCATTTCTACGAAATGTTCAGAATAGGCAAATTCATAGACAGAAAGTATATTAGTAGTTGCTAGGGGTGAAGGCAGAGGAAAATATGAGGGCCTGCAGATGGATATGTGTGTGCTTGTAATTATACACAAAATTACACACATATAACATAATGCATATATATATATACCATTTGTACATAAATATGTATAATTTTGAATATTTATATTTAGAAAAAAAGACATTTGAGACCAATGTTCTAAATTTCTTCCCTAATAAGCCAGAGTAAAGAGCAAATTAAATCCAATGTATATAGAAGAAAGTAAATATTAATGATATACCAGAAATCAATGAAATAGTAAACAAATACTAGAGAAAAAAAAACAAAAGTCAAAAGTTGATTGCTTAAAAAGATTATTAGAATTTATAAAATTCTAGAAAGACTGATTATAAAATAAGAATACAAATAAATTACTAAAACCACAAATGAAAGAGGATACGTCACTGCAGATTATATAGGCATTAAAATAATAATTCAAAAAATTATTGTATACCAATAAATTTGATGATTTAAATAGACAACTTCTTAGAAATACACAAATAATGAAGAAAAGACACCAGAGCAAACAGGCAATTGGAATAGCTCGATGTCTATAAAAGACATTGAATTCATGTCTCACAGCCAAAAGCAAAACAACAAGAAAAAACACATATCCCTCCAGAGGGTTTACCTGGTGTATTCTAGCAAGTGGTTAATTGTATGCAAATTTTTTGGAAAAATAGAGAAAGAAGGATTTTATTTATTTTGGGGATAAATACAGAAAGATAAAAGTAATACTTTCTATCTTATTTTATAAGGCTAGCGTAACCCTGATATTAAAGACTTACAGGAGTATTATAAGGAAAGAAAATTAAAGATTATGTCATAAATACGGACGGAAAAATAATTAACACATATTAGCAAACAGAATCCAACAATATGTAAAACGAGCAATATATCATAATAAAGCAGATTTTATTACAGGAATGGAAGGTTGATTTAACATTTGAAAAATAATCTGTGTAGTTAACCAAATTACAGAAATAAAGGAGAAGAAACCATAATCATCTCAATAAATGTATAAAAAGCATTTGACTTGAATTTAGCAATGCAGTCAGACTCTCCTTTCCTAAGATTATATTATTCCAGAGATTCTTCCATCTTCATTCTTTTTAGGGTATCTGGAATAAGAGATTTTGTTATGGCTTATAGACTCACATAGTAAGCATGGTGTTCTATATGACCACGGATCCACTTCTCCAAAATAAGTCAATTACTTTAATTTCTTAGTCTCTGTTCACTCAACAAATACACTTGGGGATAAATTCTATGAAGAAAATAAAAGAGTGATGAGAGGAGTTAACAGGAGAAGGTATTATTTTGAGAGCAATAGGAATTCACTGAAGACTTTATTATGCAGAATGATATGATGTGATTTGCATTTTTAAATGTTTACTATGACCACTGGTGGAGAATAAATTGAAGACAGTGTTGGAGTGAGTGGGTAAGCACACAGTGTAGCAGCAGGAAGACCACTTTGGAGGCTTTTGGTTGTCCAAGCAAAAGGTGATGGTGGCTTGAATTAGAATTGTGCCAGAGAAGTACAAAATGAATGGGCTGATCCAAGATTTAGTGTCTAAGAAACAGTAGATACTGCTGATAAATGGGAATGGTTTAGAAAATAAATGAAGAAATCAACAATGGTTTTGGTTTCAGCTTGAGCATTTCAGAGACTCATAATGCCATTTGCTGTGATTGGGATGACTGAAGGAGTCACTTGGTGAAGGGAGAGGGCCATGCATTTTAATTTTTTAGGACGTTACTTTTTAAATGTCTATGAGATATCCAAGTGGATATACTAAGCAGGTAGTTTTTACAAATGTCTAAAATCAGAGACAGAATTTTTGTTGTCACCATTACTTAGATGGTACTTAAAGAATTTAAAATGGATGTGATCAATATGGAGGAGATGGATAGAGGACAAAAGAAAACCCTGGACCAAAGGACATTAACATTTAGAGTGTCAAGTACAGGAAGCCAGTGAAGTTAAAAGAAAACTAGGAAAATACAGAAACATGGAAGCAACAAGGCATGTTCAAAAAAAGGCCTAGTCGACAATGATAAATGTTTCTAAGAGGTTTTCCTCTTCATGATCCAAAATTTCTCAAGATTGCAAAATATAATGCTATTTAGCAAATTGTGGGTGTGAGGAACCTAATATATATTAAATGTCCACTAAGTGCTTTGCATAAATCATTCTTATAGTAATTCCATAGAAAGTGGTTTGAGAATGAGAAACAGACTTCAAGAAGCTATGTAATTTGCTTAGGATCCTACTCTGCTAAGTTTCAGAGAATTCCAACCAAATCCTGTCTATCAAGCTAACCCGTTTTTTGTTTTTGTTTTTTTTTTAAACAAAGCATACTGCCCTTCTAAATTGTATTTTACAGTGTACTACTGTCAATTGATGGGTCAGTTGTTGCTAGAGAAGAGAATACAGGGATAGCTTTTAACATGCAAAAGAGTTCATTATTTTAATTACATGTTAATGCATACTAGTCACAGAGAAAAGCAAATTGCAATCACATTGTAATACCACTACACATTAACTAAAGAGTTAAAACGAAAACAATAGAGAAGATCAAGTGTTGATAGAGATATAGAGCAACTGGAATTCTCTTAGGCTGATGGTAGAAGAGTATATTGTTATAACCACTTAAGAGAACTATTTACAGTGTATATTAAAGCTGAATGTCCACATAGTTTATGGCACAGCAATTCCATTCCTACCTATATGACCAACAAATACGAGTACGTCTGTTCGCCAAGATAGGTTCTATCATGGTTATAACTACAGTATTTATTGTATACCCAAGCAGAACTACACAAATATCCATCCACATTAAAATGCATGAATAAATTGTGGTATGTTTACACAATGCTCTATAGCAGGGAGAAATGTGCTATGTTTATGCAATACAACAGTGAGAAAGAATAAATGATAGCTAAACATAATAAATTGGATAAATCTCATAAACACAATGTTACATAAAAGAAGCTAGGCCCAGAAAGGTATATACTATATGACATCATTTATTTAAACAATTAAAAATAAGCAAAAGCATTCAACACTTTCAGAAATCATAGTAGTGACTGCTCTTGGAAAAATTAGTGTCTGGAAGAGGAAAAAAGAGGAATTCTGGAGTACTGATAATTCTCTCTTCCTTGACCTGAGTGCTGGTTACATAGATTTGATTAATTTCTGAAAATGCATCATGTTGTTACACACATGATACGTGTGATTTTCTGCATGTATGTTATGTATATATACTTCTTTTGAAATTTTTAAATATAAAAAAGGCAAAGAAAAGAATATATGTATTCCCCCTAAGCTGTTAACCCAAAATTATTATGGCCAATATTTTAGACATGCTCTTTTATTCAATATTTATATATGTATTTTTCTATAAAATTGTACTATATTCTCCACTTAACTTGATTCTTTCTTGGCAATATACTGTGACCACCTCCCCATGTCAGTATACAATGCTCTATTACTTATCATTGGAACATATTCGAGCTTGTGAATATAATTTACTTAACTAAGCGTCTGTTGTTGGGCATGAGGGTTGGTTCAAATTTTACCTTTTCTGTGAACTGTTATAATAAGAATCATTGTAGTCATCTCTATATTTTTTAACCTAGGAGTAGAATTGCTGGTCAGGAAAAATGCAATTGTAAGCTTTTAAAAGTCATCCTCCAAAAATAAAATTGTACCAAAACTGTACTCCCATCAGATTTGATGGAAGGACCCATTTCCCTTGCCAAGATTCGGGATTATGATTCTTGTTCATATTTTCCATTTAGCTGGGCCAAATATATTTTATCTTGATTTATTTTGAATTTTTTTGTCTTCTTAAAAATTTTTAATTTTTTTTTTATACTTTAAGTTCCGGGGTACATGTGCAGAACATGAAGGTTTATTACATAGCCATGGTGTTTTGCCGAACCCATTAACCCATCAGCAAGGATATCTCCTAATGATATCCCTCCACTATCCCCCTAACCCCTGAGAGGCCCAGTGTGTGATGTTTCCCTCCCTGTGTCCCTGTGTTCTCATTGCTCAGCTCCCACTTACAAGTGAGAACATGCGGTGTTTGGTTTTCTGTTCTTGTGTTAGTTTGCTGAGAATGATGGTTTCCAGCTTTATCCGTGTCCCTGCAAAGGACATGAAGTCATCCTTTTTAATGGCTGCATAGCATTCCATGGTGTATATGTGCCACATTTTCTTTATCCTGTCTATCACTGATGGGCATTTGGGTTGATTCAGAAATAACACCATACATCAACAACCATCTGATCTTTGACAAACCTGACAAAAGCAATGGCAAAAGGATTTCCTGTTTAATAAATGCTGTTGGGAAAACTGGCTAGCCATATGCAGAAAGCTGAAACTGGATTCATTTCTTACACCTTATATAAAAATTAACTCAAGATGAATTAAAGCCCTAAAACCATAAATGCACTAGAAGAAAACCTAGGCAGTTCCATTCAGGATATAGGCATGGGCAAAGACTTCATGACTAAAAGACCAAAAGAATTGCAACAAAAGCCAAAATTGACAAATGGGATCTTTTGAATTTTTTTATTACTGAAATAGTTGAACATTGTTTTCATATGTGCATCAGCCATTTATATTTCTTCTTTTGTGAATTAGATATTCATATGCTTTATACACATTTAGAATATCAACCCTTTGTCCATTTTATATTTCAGATATTATTTCCCAGTTTGTTGTTTACTGGTTGGTTTCTTTATACCATTTTGAGGATACAAATCAAATCTATCACAATTTACTTGTAAATAATTCATTTATTTAACCATATATTCTTAAGTGTCAATTTTTTCATTTAAATTGTTAATATGTCTAGAATTTAACTTGGTATGTGAAATAAGATTCTTTTTATTTTTCAATAATCATTTTTCTTCATTTATGGAATAATCCCTTCTAAGATGGGTGTACTGTAAAAAAGCATTTGCTTTTTTCAAGGACCAGGAACAGAAGTTTTAAGATAAGATTTTAGCAAATCCTAAAATTCAAAGAAGTGGGTCTCTATGAGGATTTAATATTTTATTCAACATACTTGAAACAAAATTTTTCTTATCAGCATTCCAAGTTGCCTACATATTTCTTAGTCCCTTTAAAGTCTTTATCTGTTTAAGACGTTAACTCTTTGTCTTACAAGATATGCATCAAACTATGTTTCAGCTGATCCCTGTCTTCCTGTTTGAGGAACAGTAAATGATTGGCAACAGTGGTTGAATCTGAGTATAGCTAAATTTAAATATGTCAAAAGCAAATATAAGAAGTTCTATTATTTATTTCCTTCACAAGTAGAATATCAGTCATGTGCCAGGTATGGTGCTATATGTTGGGAATACAGTGCTAAAGAGGGTGTATTTCATCTTGCCCTCCCTGAGTTTGCACTTAGGTAGGCATACTGATAATCATGATTGAGTTCCATTTGTAGCTATTATTATTATGTGAGATCAGGTATAGGATGTCCATATATATACATATATCTGTGAAGTATTTAGAACACAATATACAAACTGTTTTGAATTCATAACTAATTACTTTGTAACATAATTAATATGTTGCCCCCCCAGACATTTATTGGACTTAGGAATATGTTTGCGTGTAGCCTTAAAAGTGATTATTATATGCACAGCTTTTTAATTTGTTGCTCATGAACCATAGTCACCATCTCTTTCTTCATATCAGTGGAACCACTGATCTAGGCTTGACTTCTTTATTGTTAGAGTGGTAATGGAGAAGAGGAAGAGAAGGAAGAGGAGAAACCTCATACTGGATGAGCATAAAAGAAGGTTTATTAACTACTGTAGATGAAAAGTTCATCATGGCCAAACCCATTTACTCAAATAATTGCAGGAACCTATCTATCTCTGTAGTTTTTAGCTCTGTTTTCTTTGCTCTTAACTTTTCTTTCAGAGAAAAATTCACTACATAATAGCAAAGGTGGCCACCAGCTGCTCTAGGATTGTGGCTTTCTGGTTTAGCCATCTTCCCAGGGAATCACAGCACCTCTCTCCTGCTCAGTCTGGGAAATGCCCAGTGGTTGCCCCATCTACCTTCCTGAATTAATCAAAATGGCTAGAGAAAAGAGGAAAGTTACCCAAGGACAGGTCTGTGTCACATGCCCTTGACAAAGACTGAGAGTGGAAGTGATGCTTTTTCTGTTGGCAGTTTCTGTTGCCAGAATGAGGAAGATGTGTGCAAGCAAAACAGATACTCTAGAAAATTCTGAATAGCTGACTTGGGCAATCTTGCTTCCCTGTCCCCCAACAAAAGAGTGCTGCCTATTGTCAAAAGTAAGAAGAGCTCTCTTATAAAGGAATTTTAGAAAGAGACTTCTTTTTAAGTGCTTCTTTTTAAAGAGGAGAGTCATGCCTCCTACTTCCTCCTTAGATACTAACATTGGAAAACTTGTAGCACTGTTTCCTTGCATTCATTTTGTTTTGCCATCTGCCATTGACTGTCACATTTCACAAGTTAAAAAACATGTTATTTCTTTGTTTATTTTGTCAGTCTTTGGTATTCTCTAGAGAGAAATTATATATCTGTGTTTCAGTGGAATAGATTTAATCTGTTTATTTCTAGACTCACCTAACTCCTTGTCTTTCAGTCAAAGGTTTTCTTTTTTTTCTCACTTGGTGAACAGGCAAATTTATCCCAGATGCTGGAAAATACAGATTTCTAAGCATATCATGGTGAGGGCTGGAAAACACAGATTCCTAAGTATACCATCTTGAGGACTTTCCAATATAGAAAGATGTTGGCTTAAAACTTTGTCTCTTGCTCCAATATTTTTTGGAAATTGCTGTCAATACAATTATTCAACAACTCTAAAGGAGCCAAGACTATACTTTTGACTTCTCAGTCATTCCCATCATCCCTTTTCTGCAGCTCCCCTTAACTCTCCCATATTTCCACAGTCTTATATCAGAAATTATGTTGTATTTGTATATATTGTACATCTGAGCTTGAGATTTGGGGCAAATTCTTAAAATATTTGCCTTCCCTAGTAATTTGCCTGATATTATGGATTGCCTTCTGGTCAATAATGGGGATCGATTGGGGTATCCTGGTTATATTATAAAAGAGAAAAGCAGTTAACCCGCTGGAAGTTTGACTAGATGTGTCACTCTGTTTTCCTGAAAACATTTGATTCCTATCATTTAAAGTCTAAGAATGTTTAGGTGCTGTTCTTTAGGCTTAAGTTACTCCTTTTTTTTTTTTTTTTTTCTTTGCCTTGGAGTCTTGCTTTGTTGCCCAGGCTGGAGTGCAGTGGGACGATCACTGCAACCTCCACCTCCTGGGTTCAGGGTTCAAGCAATTCTTCTGCCTTAGCCTCCTGAGTAGCTGGGACTACAGGCACAGGCCATCACTCCCGGCTAACTTCTTGTATTTTTAGTAGAGACAGGGTTTCATCGTGTTAGCCAGGATGGTCTCCATCTCCTGACCTCATGATCCACCCGCCTTGGCCTCCCAAAGTGCTGGGATTCCAGGCATGAGCCAGCATACCTGGCCTAAGTTATTCTTATCTTCAAGTTGCCTAATTATTTTTTGTAACTTATACCCTATATAATGCACACTCTTCTCAGCCAACATATTATATAGGTATGTATTATGTTGAATATATAGCACACCATTAGAGAAATTAGCACACAAATTTTATCACTAATAATTAAATGCATTAGCATCTTCACTAGCTGTCTTCAGATTATCTGGCTTCTTTCCCCCTTTTCTGGTCTTCCAAAGCATCATTCTCCAAGCACATTCCATGGAGCACTAGTACTGGAGGATGCTAATGGGTGTTACCCAAAAGAAGCTGGGGTTTCTCATTTATTTATATTTGGAAAAGACTGGATGACACACATGAAGCCTTTCTTATGTCAAGCACATATTGTTATCCTCCAGACAAGTAACTCTGTGTTCCCCATACCAATGGAAAGTGAGTCAGGCCTGACAATCCACTGAAACTAATAATCCACCGAATACAAATTGGAAGGTACTTTTTTTTTTTTTTTTTTTTTGCAATTAATCCATTTTTTGGTCAACTGATTCAAAATACACAGTATTTGTGAAAGACTAACAAAAATCAACATTTTAGACTCAAACCTGTCCACGTGACCCCACTCCTCCCACCTTCCCATCACTGGGAAGACTGTGCCTCCCCTCACAGTCTCATATGGCCTGCTTGACCAACCTTCCCATTGCCATAGCCCCTCCCCTCACAGTCTCACATGGCCTGCTTCACTCTCACATGGCCTGCTTGACCCAGGAAGGTACATTTTTGAAGCTATATAACCAATGTCAACATTCCCTTGATTTAATCTTTCCATTCTTATCTCTCCTTCTTCTGGAAGGACTAGGAGCTGCCCTGCCAGGATTCACCAAAGGACGTCATGCAGGATATCAGTGGAGCAAAAATTGAGTCCCCTGATTCATAACCTCATAGCTTCTTACCAGGAAATTGCCAGTTTGGCTTCTATTAAATGCTCCTGGAATTCATCTAAAAGTACAAAATGATAAGGGCATACTCTAGTGGATAAGAACATATAGGATCTTTAAACCTCACTACCTATACAATTAGATCTAACTTATTGTATTGGAGCACTCTGGAGAAATCCAATTCTTCTTTGTTTCACCTGTAAGTCATGGTCAAATGAAGTAATGAAATCAGTCATGATGTCTGCCACAAACATTTAGTTATTAATCTCTCTCATATTATGGTAGGAGGTGCTTAGAATATTGCAATAAAGTGAATTCTTAACTCAGTATATTATTACTGAGAGTAGGTGCTCATATGCTCCAAGTTAAGACAGGTGTTGGAAAAAAGACAAAAATATGTAAGACATGATTCCTGTCCTCAGGGGATGGTAAGATTAACACAAATAAGTGTTTGATATATAAGATAGTATATTGTGAACAACAAAACTGAATACATAATAGGCTGTTGACATTCAAAAGGGACAAGTTCAGAGACCACTTGAATCCCCTAGTATGTGCAATTTTATCACAAAATGCATGGGATGAGAACAACACCACCACTGAGCTGAAATGTGAATACTGATGAGAAGGTTCAGCTCACTTATCAGGTGAAAGAGAGGTCCATTCACAGGAGCCCTACTGATCTCCAGCTCAAAGTTTCTGCCTTGGTCAAATGGCCAATATTTTGAATGGGACATTTTGGAAAACTAGGAAGTGGTTAAACCAGAATGTAAAATATGTGAATGTTGTTGAAACGGGAAAAGTTCCATTATCCCCCTCTCAGGGCATGCAATGGAAGTGTGGCTCACTTCTTCAGTGCCCTGCTGCTCAAACCTCTAGAGGAGCATACAGCTGGGCAGGCTGTGGGGTTCCCACCCCATGACAGTGTCCAGGGTTGAATTTTTACAGCTCCTGAAGCCCCAGTGTGCATCTGTTACCATGTGCTCTTTTAGTTTGCCATCTATAGGCGGCTTGTGTTAAACAGCTCAGTTAGACTCTCTACCTTGTCACAAGGACAGAGGGCTTTCTGTATCCCAGATTCTTGCGTTGGTGTACTGGAAGAATCAGATCACACATGGGCTTAGAGAATGCGTGCAAGGTTTTACTGAATGGAATTAGCTCTCAGGCAGTGGGGGAGACAGAAGGGAGACGTTCTTCCCCTACAGTTGGACCACTCGCTAGCCAGGCTCTCCTCCGATGGCCCCGGGCCAAACTCTGCCTTGTCCCTCCAGCTGGTCGATGACATGCGGTGTGCCAGTGCCTATTGGTGTGCTCTTCTGTCAGCATGCTCCTCTCGACTACCAGCCACTTGCGTCTTCTTCCGCTGCTGTGTTCCTCATGATGTTCAGCCACTTGTGTGTCTGCCTGCTAGAGTGTTGGGTTTTTATAGGCACAGCATGGGGATGTGGCAGGCCAGGGTGATCTTGGGAAATGGAACATTTGGTCAGGAAATGCCTGTCTTCACCTAGGTCCATGGGGGTGGAACCCTAGACAGGGACCATGCCCTTTTCTACCCAGCACTTTCCTTTCCCACCCAGCACTTTCCTTTCCCACCCAGCACTTTCCTTTCCCACTTCCTTATTATTTAAAGGGACCACACTCTTTCCTTCTCAGCACTTCCATATCACCAGCAGTCCCTAGCAATCATGGCAATGTGTGTCTTATACATAAGAAATATTTTGAATAGCTTAGAATGGGAGATGGTCATTTGAATGTAGAAGTATCTGTGTTAAATCATGAAGAATGGAGTCAAAATGGACAATGAAATATTAGTAGAATGAGGAAATCAGAAGAAAGGTATTCCAGAATAGGACTGAAGGAAAATGAGGCAGGTCTGAGCTCTGCCTTAGGCTACAGGCATTCCTTAGGAATGCACTTATTTGATTACAGTTAATCCATATCCTCTCAAGCTGGAAGCCCTCCTCTGACCTCAGGCCAGTTGTATATAGTCTTCTCTTCCCTGACAGCTAATCTCCGTATCCTTGTGCCCTATTCATATTCTTCCCGTGGGTACAGCGCCACCATATATAATTGTGCAGATTGCATACTGCACAAGGATGTCATATCTAAGGGAACACAATTCGCATAATAGAGCTCATAGATTGGTTAAATTATCATGACAACTTTTCTGCAGGTGGCAGTAAAGTATCCACTCCAAACCAGATCAATGTGTTATAGTCATTTTCTGATCTATGGAAATAAAATGTTTTGAAAGAAGAGAGATCGTTTTCTAATTTGCACACGGGTACCATAAGGGCAACTGGCAGTCTTCAATGTTCTTGAATGGTCAGAAACACAGATATGTTAGGGAGGGATAAGTAGCCTACACGCTCCAGGCTTGTCAAAGAATACGAAGAGAAGGGAGAACAGCCCTTTGCCCTTATGGATGAGTTAAGACTATTTCCTAATTTTGTGTTTTTAGCCAAAAGGCTAAGACGGTCATGCCGCCTATGTAATCATCTATGTATAAATTTCTATTTTTTTAATCATAGATAAAGAAATATGTATTATCTGGTCCACTAACATTTTATGTTGTATAAATTGTATGCAAATGTGCATTTCTTTTTCTTTTAAATGTAATACAACTTTGGAATTCTTATGTTCTTTGCTTAGATGGTATGAAGCTTCATAGTGAGACTGTCTTCTAAAGCTCAGTTGCATTTTGTTGCTTGCACACGTTTAAATGAGCTGTTGCTGGTTACCCTTATCAGTCAGCTGTGTTCAGCATGGTACACAGATGCATTACAGGTCCACTGAGCAGGGTCTAGTTCAATTTTTCAAAAGAAGATTCACTAAGTGACCAGTCTGACCAGTTATCAAGTCACTAAAAACTGCCAGTCAAATACCTTAACCCTGGTTTACAAGAGCCACAGGCGTTCGGCAAAGCCAGCCATAGGTCAGTGTAGTCTGTGCTGTCCTGTTCCTTGGGGCCTCTGAATTTTCAGAATGAGAACACCTTTTCTATTCTAAATTAGAGGCAGTGTGTATGTTGTTAGTCCAGGTTTTTGCAAACATTAGGGTGGGATTCTCTTCCAAAAATTCTTTTGTATGTAGTCTACTGAGTTTCCATCATCTCTTAGTTTGATAATTTGTCAAGGTAGCTTGATTAAATGTGTATTTTGTGGATTATCTAAACTTCAAAAGTCTCAACTATTCATATACAAAAGGATACATATGCCTTTTATATGTAGGTCTATGCTAATTTGCATCTTTTAAAAAAATGTTCATGGCCTTGATTTCCAAATGGTAAGGGGATATGCATGCCAATTTCACCCATCTATTTCTTTCCCTAATTGTTAAAACTGAAACTTCGAAAAAACAAATCCTCCAAGACTATAGAAATCATCTCATGCAATATGAATTCTGTAAAGTTTATAATTTGACAAATTGGTTATTCCAAATTGCTCATTTAGTAAATTGGTTTTTTTCCCATTAAAAATTCCCAGAGAGTTTTCCAGCCTCTCTATCTCTATCCCAGAGCACACACCCTAGTGCCTTCATATCAAAACAAGGCCCTTCCTGGTGAGAGCACTGCAATGTGAGATTGGAGGGAACAGCTGCAACACGGGCCACACTGTGTTTTCTCTGTGGCTCTCCACTCATGTGCCCAATGTCCTTGATGCAATTCTAGTTTCTTTCCTGTGCTTTCCTTGTGTCCCTTCTAGCAGCTACTTCCCAGGTGTTTCCAAGTTCTTGAAAGTTTGAGGGACCCCTGCCGTGAGTTGCAGCTCCTTTATTTCACTTCACAATGAAACAAGCTTGTTGTAGTGCTTCGTGTCCATTACAATTCTTTATTGCTGGGTGTGCAAGTGCTTAGTTTTCTTTTGACTTTCTTTGTTGTTGTTGTTGTTGTCTACATGGGAGTTTGCAACTGTAAAAAAGTAACAAAGGAGTCGTAGTAAGCTTGTCTCAATACCAGCTAAAGAATTAATATGCAATAAAGCCTCTGATGTCTGGTGGTACTGGAGTCATGCTCACTAATCTAGGATTCTGGCTATTTCAGAGTCACTATAGCTATTACCTATGGATTATCGCTCTTCCAAGGCATAAAGAGACAACATGTAATTTGCTGTAAAATTAGATTAAATAATGGCCCCTTTTATAGTCCAGAACATGCTTCAAGAATTTATGAGGCTTCAAAGTCCTTTTTGCCTCCATCCATTTTGAGTTTACCATAGATTAACAGAAATTGTTAAGAATTTTAATGAGTAGGATGTTGAGTGATACAGATTTGCAGCATGCAATTTTCTTAAAAGTATTTGATTATTTAAAAATCACTGGTCTATTTTGTTTGGGCGAGTGGCAATGATTAAGGCAGAGATTGAGTGAAAAGGCAGATTTTCTGATTTTTCACAAGAGGATAAATATGATTACAGTTTCAGGGCCTTTGCTTTGCCTTATTGGGTCACATTCATAAGGGTGGATATTTTACCTAATAAATTTAGAGGTACTCCTATCTTCTGAAGGTGAAACATGCAGTCATCTTTCTGGGAGAAGAGTGCGTGTTTAAGGAAATACCTGAGATCCTCTGGAAGAAGCTCACACTGGGCAGCTCTTAAAAAATTAGCTCTTAGCTAACTTGACTCTTTCTAGAAACTATGCTTTCTTGAACATCCATTGGCAGAAACCTGGAGACCCTCTCCCCACCCTTTGTGTGCAACTCCAGCAAAGCTTGCTGTGCCTGGGTCTGTCAACGAGCCATCTAGGCTATGTTGCTGTCAGAAATGGCTCGGAGGAAGAGGGGGGCGTGGTTAGCTTTAAATGAAGTTCTAAACCACTGGTACATGAAATGAAACTATATTTTTTTCTCTCTTCTTCCCCTTCCTTTAACCTAAGCTGCTGATGTAAGTGGCTCTAATTTACTTTCCCTGAGAAAACAAAGCAAAAGAAAACAGGGAAAGGCAAAAAGGATCCTTTCGCAAAGTGTAGTGATTCTGCTCCTGATAAAAGGGAGTCATTTGCTGCTTTCATGGTGTCAGTATTAATTTCCAAGCAGTCAAAGCCATCACTAATTTATTTACAGAACAATCTCCTTGCCCAGGAGCTGGGCTGGGGAGGCAGTGGTTTCCAGCCTCCAGCTTTGTTTGTTGACAGGCTGATTTCCCACAAGGCCGTTTCCACCTGTGTTTCTGTTGTTTTTTAGTGTGTGTCTCCCTTTCTTCTCCCCTGCCACCACCTCCCCAATGGCTGTTGAAGGCCCTTCTCATCTCTGGTCTCTCTCATCCACTTCCTCCCTCCTGCCCCAAGGACTCCTGGCAGGGCTTTGCAGTCGCGCTGCACTTAGAGCCTCTGCTGGTAAAGTCCCAGGGGGCACTGCATTTCTTTCTTTCTTTTTTCGCCCCTTTTTTTGTTTCAAGGACAAGACTCAAAAGCGCCTGCTCCACACAGGTTGTAGGGTGCACCTTCAGATGTGCCTTCAAATAGCGGCTGAGCAATTTGAATATTTGTGCTCCTGGAAATCGGTCTGCAAAATCATCCCCCAATGCCCATTAAATTCTGCAAAATTGCTCAGCTTTGAGGGCTTCATGGTGGAGTCCAATTCGGGGCCCTGGCACCTCCCTGCCAAAGCACTCATCCCCAAAGATGCCTGTAATGGAAATGATGGAGTGGCTGATTTGGCCCTAGCATCTTGCATATCAAAGGCAGGAGTGCGGGAGGGAAGCATCCGCAGAGCAGCTGGGATGCACCCCGTGTGCCAGGTAATATATTGAGATGTTTAAAGCACACGGCTCCAGCATGCACATGTTCCTGTCTCTCTGCTATTTTATACATTATCTGCAGGGCGGCAGGTACAAGGATAAGGCATATTTTGAAGTCAGTGGCAGTGCCACATGGGCATGGAGTGGGAAATAGGCATTATATAGCCTTTTTTCACATTACGTATTTGCTATCTCCATAAGGAATACTTTCAGACCAGTAAAGACATCACTGCAGCTACATAACCTGTGCCAAATCTTGCCACACTGGACCCATGATGTATTTACTGATGTCAAAAGTACCAGAGGTATAATCTTCCCCAGAAAATGTGCCTTGACCCTAACTCCTCAACCTCTTTATAACATGTACACATTGTTTTTCTGCATATTCTTTTACAAATGTTGTCTGTCTGCATTCAGAGATTTTTCTTAGTGTGTTTGTGATTAAAGGGACTGTGTTTAAAATACCCCCTCATCTCCAAAGGAAGGAGAAAGGGTAAGAAAAATCACAGAGTTTTGTCCATTTGGAATTGCAAGGTAATCTGAAAAATTATATAGAACCACAGGCCTGGCAAAGAGAATTTTGCTCTTTTCAGTGGTTGAAAAGAAGAGTAAAAAGGAAAAGACATGGCCTGTGCTTTCCATCCCTCAGTAATGATACAATTAAACTGAAATAAGTTAACTTGGTTAACAGAATCTACCTTACCTCTCCTCCCAGCCATAGACTCCTACATCTTCTGTCTTCTCCCAGTCTCTGAGGTTTGCTTGCTTACCAGGGATTTGGGACTCCTAGAGTCTGAAGCTTCAATCATTTTTTAGTTCTTGTTCCTGAGCTCTCTGTGACCAAAAACTCTTCTCTTTAGTTTGAAAGTGGAAACAATGTCATCTCATTGCCTGCATACATAACTCCAAGATGCCTGAAACAATTTTGCTCAAACTTCCTACCAACTTACCTTTGGGCTGAGACTAAACAGGGAAAGTTTGGGCCCCAGAGGACAGTTTTTCAGAGAAGCTGGGAGCAGGTAGAGGCAAAGCCGAGTGATGAAACTCACCTGACAGTTATCATCTGCCCCCTCTGCATCTCCGGCCTCATTCTTCCCTGTCTCCTGGGAATGCCTTCCTTACCTTTCTTCCCTGTAATGTTAGCAGTCCCCCATTCCTTTCCTCGGGCCTGCCTATCCTCTGGGATGAAGAAAAGGCTTTAAACCTGTAAACTGTATACATTTCCTCCAAAATCAACTTGAAACTCAGTTTAAATTGGATGGAGAGGATTCACGTAAGGAAGCAGCAGCTGTGTACCCACACAGTGATAGAGACATCCCTGCTCTCAGAGGGGTTATGATTATGTGGGCTAAAAAGCTCAGATGTCTGAAGACTGGAGTTTCTGGTATACATTTATATGAAAACTGTTCCCCTACACAACCATGAGGCTGTGCAATGAGGCCATTTTTCATTCCCCACCCAGTGGCTAATGCAGCTCAGAGACTGTATTTGGGAGCTGAGCCTGAATGTAGTTAATAATCAGGAGCCCTGTGGAAATGAGCAAAGCAGGTGCAGCTTTAAGACCACATTCTCAGAGGTGCAAGATGCTGGGCTTTTCCTTTCTCTAAGCTCAGTTTGGTATCTAGACTGATCCTCACTGATGAGGCAGAAACTTAATCTCTGTCAAAATGAGGTTTTTTTCCCATTCCTTTTCCCTAAGGGTGAGCTTTCGTTCTAGATAATCTGCATGGTTCCCAGACCTTTGGAAGGTCAGGTCTCTGATCCTCCAGACAACCTTTCCTGAGCCGGATGTGGTCTGGCCATCCTTAGTTGCAACCCATGCTGGCTGCTGCTGAGACATTCCTGATTCCATCTTATCCCTCCAGCCTGGCAATTGACTTGTCTGCTTCTGCACCACCAAAGGGCAGGAGTGCTATCCTGTGACCAAGTTCTCCCTGGGCTATGGACCTTCTAGCTGTCTATAAGCACGATCTTCCCTCATCCCCATCTCCCAGCCTTGGGCCACTGCAAGGCTCTTCTCCAGGAAGCTGAGGACAGAGGCCTTCTCCAGGACCCTTGGTGTTCCTGCCTCACCACCTCTTCTCCACCTCTCTCCTCCTCGAGTCCAGAAGATCTGGCTGACTTCCATAGAAACCCCAACTCTTCCTAAGCCTCCTTGCTCTAGTCCTGATTCCTTTCCCAAACATTCTGATATTGCCCAGAGTCCTTTTTGTTTCCCTAAGGGCACACAAGCCTGAAAGGAATCCTTTTTTCTCAACTTTGCATCCTCTTGAGCCATTTTTAAAATATGTGATAGGGACCACTGTGGGAAATGTTTTGCAGAAGAGAAAATCTGGACGAAAAAGAATGTACAGATACCATTGAACCAATTATCCATGCTTTTTTGGTATTAGCTGGAAAATCCCACCTTACTTAACCTGTCTATTGCCTAGAGACTATTTAAATAACTTTTCTGTAAGAGCCAATGAGAACGGTGTATATAGCTAATACTGGCAATTAGTATATATATATTTTTTTGCTAAGCAATTCCTTTTAACAGTTTTTTGGATTATATACATGGCCAGTTATAGTCTGTGAATTAGCACCGTGATTAAAAACACAAGCTTTGGAATCAGACCCAGTTCTGCTCTCACCTAACAACTCGGCGGCCTTAGGCAAATTAAAGAACTTCTCTGAGCTTCCGGGCCCTCATGTATGAACTGCTTTTGTGTTGTTGGAAAGTGTAGATGAACTAATGTGTGCAAAACACCTCACACCTCGTAAGTACTGTGTTTCCTTTACTTGTCTCTTTTACTTTAGCATTCAGCTTGTATTTCCATGCATTGCCACCAGCACAGATTTCTTCTTATGAGAATAAGTCTGTAACATTACTGCTTAGAAAATGAAATGAAATGGACTGAAGTGATCGTTTACAGCCAAAATTAAAAGGTGACAGAGAGAGAAATTCTTCTGATCATCTCACTGGAGGAGCAGAACAATTGAGAGGAGAAACAGTAGATAGATTTTTAAAGTTAATTTTTCCATCACTTATATTCAATATATTTTTAAAATTTAAGACAGTTCCCAGTATAGCATATGAATATATTTAGATAAATAGATAAAATAAAGTTTGGAAGGATAATTGACATTGAAGAGGGGATGCTGTTTGGTAAAATTTTGTGGTCGAACTTCAGACTTTCTCCTGAGCTCCCTAGAGGCAAAAGTAAAAAGGAAAACACAATGTATAGCTCACATCATTGAAAGGGAGAAACACATAAAAGAATGTCATGAATGATATAAGGGAAATGGCAACTTCTTCTTGACCTTATTATGTTGTCAATCTGTGGACTGGAGAGACTAAAAGAAATCAGAGAGGGAGCGGCATAAAAGACAGACTCCCTAGATCACATAAAAGGAAAAGAAAAGAAAGGGGGGTTGCCAGCTTGACAGAGCCTCAGAATGTCTCCTGAAAGCTTTGGAGGCCCTATCTGGCATCACGACCTCCATAGCAGCCCTTGCCAGTGCCTTTGCATTAGACGTGCAGCCTCTGGAAAAACCCTGCCAATCACCTTGCAGTACCAGCCAGTCCTTGGAAATAAAATTATAGCTCTTGATCCACCTGGGCAAGTGATAAGTCTCAATTCCTCTATGTAATGTAATACTCACAGTCCCTGCTCTTCTTTACTCCCATAGTGGGTCCTCACACATGGAATCCAGAAGCTTAGAGAAGTCCTTTAATTTGCATAAGGACACTGAGCTGTCAGGTGAGAGCAGAACTATGTTTGATTCCAAAGCTCATGGGTTTTGTTTTTTTTTTTTTTTTTTTTTTTTTTTTTTTTTTTTTTTTTTTTTTTTTTTTTTTTTTTTTTTTTTTTTTTTTTTTTTTTTTTTTTTTTTTTTGAGATAGGATCTCATGCTGTCACCCAGGCTGGAGTGCAGTGGTGCAATCTCGGCTCAGTGCAACCTCCACCCCTCAGGTCCAAGCAGTTCTCCTGCTTCAAGCTTCCATGTAGCTGTGATTACAGGCATGCACCACCACCGCCTGGCTAATTTTTTTTTTTTTTTGTATTTTTAGTAGAGACAGTGTCTCACAATATTAGCCAGGGTGGTCTTGAACTCCTAGCCTCAAGTGATCTACACATCTCGGGCTCTCAAAGTGATGGGATTGCAGGTGTGAGCCACCATGCCCAGCCCAAACCTCATATTTTTAATCACAATGCTAGTTTACAGGCTATAACTGGCCATGTAAATGATCTAAAAGACTGTTAAAAGAAACTGTTTAGTAAGAAACTACCTAATCACCAGCATTAACTGCGCATACTATTCCCCCTAAATACTTCTTAAACATCTGTGTTGTACCACACACTGTACTATGCATTGAGGATATAATTGTGAACAGTACAAACATAGTTTCTGCCTTTATCACTACCTGAATTCTAGTGAGAAGTACAGGTAAACAAGTAAACAGAAAAATAAGGTAATCAGAGCTAGCGATAAATAGTAGAAGAAAGAAACACAGAGCTTAGGGTAGAGAATATCTGGATCAGGAAAGGATTAGTGTTTGGGAGATTTAGGGATTGTTCATTTGAGAAACTGACATGTGAGCCAATACCTGAAGGAGAATAATTTACCAGACGTGCAAAGAAAAAGAATAGACGCTTCCAGACAGAGGAAAGAGCATGTGCAAAGATCCTGAAGTGGGCAAGGGCAGAGATTACAAAGGGAACATGAGCAGATGAGAGAGGGGTACAAGATGTGCTTGGATAGGCAGGGATCTTTTCACGTAAGGCTTCATTGCTATAAGAAGCAGCAGGTTCTTCATTCTAAGTGTGATGGGAAGCTGTTGAAGGAGATGGAGCATTACATAATCTTACTTGTGATTTAAGAAGACCACACTTACTGGTAATGGATAACAGAACAAGAAGAGAGGCAAAGAGGCAGTTAGCAAATGCATCATCATCTGTGTTTGCTGAGATGGAGGTACTTCCTAGTTTCTAGATTCCTCCAGGACATCTCATTTCATCAGATAGGCAGAGTGCTAAAAAAGAGGGAGCCTAGGTTCAATGTTTGCTGGTTATTTTTTCCTCATCCCTCCAGGAAATTCCATACATATATTACTGGCTGAACCATTAAAGTTGACTTCACAAATGAGGAATTACCTGAGCTTTCTTAAGATGACATATGCTAATATTTCTTTGCTATAATTGTAGGAGAACCATTGCATGAGAAGAGGATACTTGCCTTTTTATTCCACTTTTCAGCTTTAAAAATTGCCTTTACAGATCTTCATTTTCACTGACCCAGAAACTAAAGAAGTACAGAAAGAGTGAGAAACAGTCAACTCTTGTTCTGGGAATGGGAATGCTGAGGCTCGTGCAAACTCTGCTCTTGTTGTGTGATGTTAGGCAAGATGCTTCCCCTCCCTGAGTCTGCCTTTTCATCCTGTAAGTGAGGGCATTCAAAAAATAATCTCTAAGGTTATATCTTTATCTCCTAAGAGTCTATAACTCATGAGTGTTGGGTTAGAACAATGTGGAAGAGGTTGATCATTAGCTGCTGATTTTTCTGAGTGACAGCCTAGTAGGAAATAGCTTTGCGATCCTTTTACTATGTTTTTTTTGGTGCGGTCTTTTCAGTTTAACATGTTGAAAATCCCATTTGGAAGTAGGCAGTTTTCATTCCCTTCCTCTCCACCCCCAAATGGATCAAGTTAAGGTGTCAGAGGGTGATGGCACAGGCCACAGTCCCTGTGTGGGTTGCTGTATGGCCTGGAGTTCTGAGGCCAAGGATGTCATTGTGCTGGCTCCTGTCAACACCACATTCGAGTACAGATATCTATTCGATATACTGATTTCCTTTTTGGGGGGAATATACCCAGCAGTGGGATTGCTGGGATCATACGAGAGCTCAATTTTTAGGTTTTTGAAGAACCTCCAAACTGTTCTCCATAGTGGTGGAAATAATTTACATTCCCACCATTCTGTGTGTGTTGCTGGTTCTCCGTCCTGCTGGATACCTCCTGGATAATGTGATCAATGGCATGGGTTCTCCTGCTGTTCCCACTGCCCACAAATCAAGCTCTTAATAGCCCAATAAAATCATGAGATTCAGGCTAAAAAGTGATCGCATTGCTCAGATGTTAATAAGACACATATATCTGAAACAACTGATTAAAGACTGTGAAAAGGAGGTCTCGGCACAACATGTGGGGTGGCTAATTTACAAAGGTGAGGAGCATTCCAGATAACAGAATGTCAGGCACCCTTACTTCCAAGGAGACATTTAAAATAGCCTGTTTTTTCTTACATATTTTCCCATGAATCATTGGGACACCAATGTGGTGAGTAAAAGCAAGATGGCTGAGTGATTCTCCCATCAGGGTCCTTCTGTCTGCCAGGCTATAGCCAACAAACATACTAACTTGGCAGGTCAAATGTCTCCAATACATTTCTAGAATGTGTTGTGCAGTCGATAATAAATAAATGCTAAGATGTGTGATTACATAATGATAGCCTCATTCATTCACCTGTCTATCAAAGGAGCCATATTTGAGTTTGAAATCCCTTCCCCTGGGCCCATGGAGTGAAGATAGAGTGTTAGCTGTCGTCTTTAAAATTCCAAGCAACCCTGGGCTAAGTGCATTGGGGTGGAATGCAGTCCCTTTTGCTTAGTAATCCATTAGCTAATGGGTGTGAGCCCGTCAATTTTCTATTTATTCCTTAAACCATTAAGGTTTACCTGCTGTGTGTGAGACCACACTTGACAAAAAAGAGTGATGGTTGAAATAAAATAAATATCAAGCCTTATGAGATCTGATGAGTATTGCTTACAGCATAGCGGCCTTCATGGAAAGGTTAAGGTGAACCAGCTCTTACAAGCTGACACATGGCATTCTGGGCAAGAGGAGGCAAACAGAATTCTCTGCTGTGCTTCAGTCCAGAGACGTTCACCAGCAGAGCAGTGTTGTTTGAGAACTGCCATCCAGATGTCTTCAATATTTGTCAACAATGCCTGCCTGAGTCTCTTAGAAGCTGGTACTGTTACTTCCTAGATAAAACTCAAACTTCTGACTGGCCTACACAAGGCTCTGAATAGTCTGGGTCTTGCCATGTGTCTGGTTTTATCTGTTACCTCTCTTTGCTTTGCCCCACCCACACTGATCTTTTTCAGGTCCTCTGTGTATCATATTCAATCTCCCTCTAGTGTTTTTCTTGCCTAACTCATCCTTCAGACCTCAGCTTGAACTCCATTTTCTTCAGGGAAGACATTCTTGATCACCCGAGCAGGGTCAGTCTCTAACTTGATGCTCTCTTGGTTTCCTGTCCTCCAAACTACCCTCAAAACACCTTAATATATTGCATTTTGTTAGTAAATATCTGATCAATGTTTGGATCTCTCACTAGGTGGAAAGTTCCTTGGGGGCAAAACCACCTCTGGCTTTGCTGGCATGGCTTTCCCAGCACTTGCCATAATACCTGTTGAGTGAAGAGAAGAATCAATTCAATCCTGAGAGAGCTTCACGTTGAGAGCAAATGTAGAGGGTACAATAATGGCCCCTGAAAACTAAATCTTGGCGTTTCTTGGGTTTTATTCCTTATAGATGAGGTTTATTTTGTCATATTTCCATGATTATTTACAATAATTATTTTTTGCCTGATATAGACAACCTTATCAACAATGAAAACATTTAAGATAGCTATGCTGGAAATAGCACTGTAGTACTACTCATCACAGCTCAGCATTTTCTGTCTTCTGGATTACTTGGTTACTTAGCATTAGTTACTAAGTTACTCTGAGTTACTTAGAAATGGTTCCACTTGCTGATCTTATGCAGGTATAATTAATCAGAGCACATATAGGTTTTCCAATGAGTTGTAACTATCCCGGATCAAGATGCCCTTTACATAAATTATATCAGTGTTCTCAGGCACTATTGAAGGTGAAAACCAAACATCTTCATAATATCTCCAGTACAACCTGGGCTTACAAAAATTATAGAATCCTTGAGAGGGAAATCAAAGGGCATCTATTCAGTATTACTATGTGCAAGAAACAGTTCTTGGTGCTCAGATATGGCAATAAATAAGAATGCTTGCAAATAAGCAAATATGCATATGAGATCATTTCAGAGAGAGAGAAGGGCTATGAAGAAAATAGAAAATGGTGATGTTAAAGAAGGTGACATGAAAGGGGCTGTTTTAATTGGGTGTTCAGAATCAATTATGTTCAGATGATCCAAATCCTGTCCAAGAGCAGGAATCAGTATGTCAGATATTACCACAATAATGCTGCCAGACCAAAGCCATGCAGAGCAAGCCACGTGGCTTCCATTCACATTGTATCTATTTTCATTCCATTGGTCTAAGCAAGTGACGTGGTTACCCTGACATCAGTGGAACGAGGAACTACATCCTTCACCCTAACTTGGCTTCCTTGCAGTGGATCAAGGAAACAAAGTAATTGTTTTCCACAGGTCTTAGCTCTGCCCTCTGGGGACCCTTTCTTTTTTATTTTACTCTTAAGTGAAATAAAATTTTAATTTAGGTACCTCAGGCTTCTACGTGATCTTTCTAGGATCCCTTTGTCCATTTGGAATAATCTACTAGGTTCCACTTCAGTCCTTTCAGAGGTCTTAACAAAGGATGTGATGGCCACACTTTTTACTTGGAATAAGCTCCAAGGCTGTATCTGAAAGGCCATGTCCTTGTTTTGGTCTTTGCCAGCAGGCTGTATTTTCTTTGAGGATATTTCACTGGATGAAAAGTCTGGAGATGAGAAACAGTGTCATTTTCCAATGTAGTGTGTCCTAGATTTTCTGAGTTATCTGTGTACTCTCTCAACTGTGTTTGTAAACTGGACAGCTCTTTTCTGAGCTCATCTCTTTCATGTAGTACCTTATCAAGTGTGACTACCTACAGCCAGTTCAGGCTTTTAATATTCCATATCCAAGTTCAATAGGGACATGTCTTCCTTTCCGGATGATCACAGGTACTGCTTTTACTAAATGTTTCACCATTGCATGACGCAGGTCACAGTTTTTCTAGACTACTATTGTTATTTCCTCAACACTCACCACTGAGTCTGAAAACATCTTTTCAGGTTTTTCGTAACTACCACGCTGACTTCTAGATTTCTGTTTCGGTCTCAGTCAACTATTGCCACATTCATGCCATGCAACAAGTCACTCTGAAGCTCAAGAATTAACAGCAAGTGTTAATTTTCAAGCTTGCAGATTTGCAGGGCAGTAGGTCTGAGGAACAGCTGATGTCGCAGGCATGGCTGGATGATTGCTCCCGGTTGAGGAGCAGCAGAGCTTAGCTCCAGGATGTGACTGCGTTCAGATCTGTTTTATGTGTGGATATTTCAGGACTCAGGTTGGAGTTTCAACAGCTTCCAGGGGGAAGCTCTTCTCATGGCAGATCCCTGGAGTATAAAAACCAAGACAGACTTCACAGTTGCATCTCAGACCTTGGTCAATATCTTACCACCTAGTACCACAGGCTATAGCAAGTCCATGGCCAATCCCAGCATCCGTAAGATGAGATGTCCAATATCTTGCCAGTTTCTCTCACAAGACTTTTCCCAATCTGTAATTACATGTGCACTTGCTAATTTGTTTTCGGTTTTGTACTGGATTATTGTCTACGTCCAGTGGCTCTCATACCAGCTCCTAGGTCAGCAACTGGCAGATAGCAGCCACTTAACTATCTGGGTAAGTGATAAGTTATTTCATGAGATTTCTCATTCTGAATGCAAATGGTGACTCCTAGCAGCCCAACTTGTAAATGAGTTCATCATATCTAAATTACACCTAATCTCATTTCACTGAAACCTGTTACATTTATATATGTATTTTTTAACTCTGAAGGGGCTTAGTAGGATCTTACTACTAAGTGATGATGGCGCATAGGAAAAGTTTCTTTTTTCCTCCTTCCCTGTGTCCCTACATTACTCACCTCTCATGTTTATTCTCTTTCCCAACAGCAACGCTAAGCCTTTGCCCTGCAGATTTATTGCCTAGAATCCGCTTTCTTTAGCACATGAAAATATTCAGACTGACTATTATTATTTTTTGTCTGAAGTTCCCTGTACCTTCCCTGGTAGTACATAATATAGTAATACAATAAAGATAGATGATTTGAAGAAGGACTGTGGTTTTGCTTGTGCTTATGACAAGTGTCAGCCACAAACCATCTTTTGGATCCATATTGAAATGTTTGGACAAGTCTCACCCATTAAAGAGGAGTCTAATCGTATCCTTAGGGTGGCACTGTGAATGCTAGGCATACTACACAGTTAGCTTTCAAGAAGCAGCAAGAATTTGCAAGAGTTTTATTTTTTTTAAATCAAGGAGTCCATCATAATGTTGAGTACAATATCAGGAAATAAGAGACAATCTAATTTCTATTGGTTTTAGATCCGCTAAATGTGTCATGATACACACACACACGACTTGGAATTGGGGTAGGGAATAACAATTTCTGATACTGACAGAGTGGCTAATACGTCCTGGGCACTGGATCGTTCAATATGTGACTTATTTAACGTCATCTTCTTAGACCCCTTTTAACATAAATATTCTTATTGTCATTTTAAAAAGATGAGTAACTGAGGGTTATAGAATTTGGGTAATTTCTTTTAGGCATTTCCATATACACGAATTATTGGATCAATGCATTTCATAGGTATACTAACTACTGTGTTTATAGGCATTAAATAAAAGGCCTTCAAATTCCAGTGGGGACCCGTTTGTTCTTATACAGGGTTGGTGAGCAATTCTATTTCAGCAGGAGATAATTGCTCCCATATCACATGGCCACTGTGAGAAGTTAACAAAAATGTTGCCATAGTTAATTGTATATCAGCTCATCTAAAAGTATGCCCTCAGCTGGGTATGGTGGCTCATGCCTGTAATCCCAGCACTTTGGGAGGCTCAGGTGGGAGGATCGCTTGAGCCCAGGAGTTTGAGACTAGCTTGACTTCATCTCCACAAACATTTTTTTAAAAATTAGCCAGATGTGGTAGTGCATCCCTGCAGTCCCAGTTACTTGGGGAGCTGAGGTGGGAGGATTGATTGAGCCTGAGAGGTTGAGGCTGAAGTGAGACATGATTGCGTCATTGCCACTTCAGCCTGGGAGACAGAGTAAAGACCGTGTCTCAAAAAATAAAGAAGCAAGAATAATAATACATTAAAGTAAGCCCTCACCAAGGGATGCCAATTGCCGTTAGTATTGATTTTCTGCTTCATTTTACTCTTCTAGGCTCACCTTAAGTTTGATAAAGCAAACTGGCATTGTACTGGACACATAGAGGTGCTGTGATATTCTGAACTTGTGGAGAATAAAGTAGGGGGCTCATTGTTGTCATTTTCAGTTGGGCACTTTGAGCAGTAGCGGTTTGTAGGGCATGTGGTTGGGGGATAGGAATGTTTTCCTTTGGATTCTAAAGAAGCATACTGGGAGCTCCAACGTTTCCTCTGATCATGACTGCCGAAAGCATCGAAGAGAAGCTGATCTTGCCCCTGAAATTCCATGTAATAGATTATGGGTCAGGTGGGTGTGAGGGGAAGTAGAAGGAGAGGGGCATTGGAAGAGCTAGGATACTGGCTCTGCTTTAGGAGCTACCAGTGAGCTTAATTCTCTTCAGCACTGAGGCAGAGACGGAGGTGAAGGAAGTCATGACTGAAAGCAGAAAAAGAGGAAAGGAGAGAAGGAAGAAGGAGATGAACTGATAAGGAGGAGAATTCACCAGGGGAAAATAGATAGTACCAGCCCTCTGGCCTTCTTTCTGTTCTTCCACCATGGGGTGACCTGTCATCTCTATCTGGAATACTTTGCCTTCTTCACTCCCAACTCTGCCTTGCTGACTTGCCTCACCTTCTCCAGGTCTTCTCTCAAATATAACCAAATCAGTTTATTTGCTATGTGTGCCCATGGTTCCCCACGCTTGTCCCTCAAAGTAGAACAGGTCCAGCATTATTATTATTTGTTTTTAGAAACAGTATCTCACTCTGTTGCCCAGGCTGGAGTACAGTGGCATGATCATAGGTCACTGCAGCCTCAAACTCCTGTTCTCAAGTGAAGTGATCCTTCCACCTCTGCCTCCTGAGTATCAACAAGGAATATTTATGGACTCTCCCTCCCACAGCCTCCCAAAAGGAATCACAGTTGACCAGCACTGTCTCTTTTTATTGTTTTCCTGCTCTGCTAAAGATGAAAGATCTTCTCGCTGGACAAGAGACTTGATAATGTTGGAGCATAGAGAACAATACCCCTAAGTATGGTGCTTTGGCAAGATTTTTTAAACTTGGAGGGTCTAAGAAGCTGCCTCAGAAGCCAAAACTTTCTAACCTTATCTGTTTGCTCCCCTCCCACCCTGCATCCCCTACAATCACAGGAAGGGATTCTCTCTAGACTTTTCTTATCTAAGTAAGGAAACTTCTTTCTGAAAGAAATGTAGTTAAGACCCACCTCCCTAGGAATCTCATCAAATAACCAGGAAAGTTTAACCACCAGAGAAGAGAAGAAGCTAAAAGTCATCACCATGTCCAGGAGAACCTTTATCTCCTCTTCTGAGGGCTGCTCAGAGAGATTACCTGGGAGGCCTTATCTGTGCAGTAAGACAACCTTTGTTCACAGTGCAGTTTTGCCCCTCACCTTCCTGTAAGTTGAAGCTTTGTAAGACAATCGGTTACAAGATAATCTCTGCCTCCCCAGTCTATTCATTTTCCCTAAAAATTATTTACTATCCTCCTAAGATGACCTATAGTCCTTCATTTCCCTCTCCCCTATGAAGAGGGTATTTAAGCTGCAGCCATCTGGCCCTCTTTGAGTCTCATATTTGCAGGCCTCCAGTGTCCATGTGCAAGTAATTAAGTTTGTATGCCTTTTTCTCCTATGTGTCTGTCTATTGTCAGTCATTTCAATGAACCTTCAGAGAAGGTGGAAGAGAATCTTTTTCTCTGCCCTACAATAAAAAATAAAACAATGAGAGAGATGGAAGAAGGGAGAAGGCAGAAAGAAAAATCATGGAAACTTAGAATGGAGCAGGGATGTTTTTGGTCAGATGGGTTGTGGAAGGTAGTGTCTGAGTGAAATGAGAAGTGAGGAAAAGATAACGGAAAGGTCGCTTTACTAGGCATTGCTGTGGGCTGTTTAGATTATTTTAACAGCTTTTGATGGCTCCAAATAAGGAATTTGCTTCCTCTTTAATTAATTTTGGCTGCGGAGCTAGGCTTGACTTTATGCAGAGATAGAGCCACATGCTCACTCAGATAGATTAGGGTTACAGGGCATTTTATCACTATGTAATTATATGTTTGTGTGATTGTTTGAGTCGTGTCTCTTCCTTAGGCAGTAAAGAATGAAGGAAATAGGTCTATTTAAGACGTAAATCACATTCCCAGCCCTTACCACAGCACTTGACACAAACATCTTCAGTAAGGAGATATTGTGTAAATTAATGCTTCAGAGAAGACCATGGATAATGCTTGTTTCTCATTCATTTCTCCTTGCTTTCCTGACAGAATCCCATGCATATCTATGTTACTGAATGAATCGCCCTCAATGGGTCTCCTTCCTTTGTGTTGACATTTCATCAGTATTTTTGTGGAGTACTAAATTTTCCTTATAATTCCCAGTGCAGGATATTTCCTACAGAAGGCCACCAGGCCTGTGGTTAATGCCAGGGCCCAGAACGTTTGTTCTTAATATAGAATGTGAAAATTCTGCAATCAGTGGGAAAAATGTATGCTAAGTAGATAAAAATCAGTCCCACTGTAGCATAACTCTCCAGAGAGAAGAGATAAAACTGCTTGATGCCTAAGTTAAAAAAAAAAAAAAAAAAAAAAGTAACAGTGTTTCCAGCTCCAGAGACTGAATTTCATTCCTAATGTAAATACAGAAGCCTCTGGAGAAGAGGATTATATTTGGAAGAGGGAAGGGAAGCAAATGGAATTCACGGAAGGGAATTCTCTATCGAGCTCCAAAGCAGGGAACAGTCCAAACACAGAAATCAACCATTTCTTTACCAGCAGTCACAAAACTGAGCTTTATCTTGACTTCTTCCTCTCCCTCAATCCTGACATTTCATCAACCACTAAATCCTGATGGTTTTATTGCCTAAATATTTTTTAATCCTTTTTTCATTTTTTTCCTTCTCCTAGTCCAAGCTGTTCATCCCTTGCTTGGACCACTGCAATGGTCTCCTAATGTCCTCTATTTTCCCTCTGTCTCCCTCCAATTTATTCTTTTTGTAGGAACAAAGATGATACTTCTAAAATATAAAATGAGATCCCTTGTTTACAACATGGAAGACTCTCCGCTCTTCATCATTACAGTAAACATATATTATAATCTGGATAATGAGAAAGTATAAATGAAGAAGAAAAGATAGCAGACATAGACAACTCTTTTGAGATTTGCTATTAATAGGAGCCGGAGGACTGTGGATAGATTACAAGCAAAGTGAGGTCAAATCTTTTTTTTCCCCCAATGGGGTCATATTTGTAAGCTGATCTGAATGTAATGTTGAAGAAAGAGAATGTGATGGTGCTGGAGAGAGAGGAGATAATCTCAGGAGAAAAATTCTTGATGAAATGAGTGATTTGGGGGCATGCTAGGGCAAGTGTGGCTTTGAGCATGATGTGTTGGAAAGAGTCCACTTCACTGAAAATGTACTTAAAAATGGATTCATTCGTAAGGGTCTTTCTGCAAGGCAAATAGAGATTTTTGTTGTTGTTGTTGTTTGTTTTTTTAAGAGCTGACCTATACTTGTACATTGAATATGGCTGCTGAAGAAAGGGGATTTTTTTTTCACAAGCACATGATTCCAGTTGTCCATATTCCTATTGCTGTTTATGGTAGTAAATTTTTTTCTCATAGAGTCAGCTGCCAAGGCATTGATCAGGGCCTTCCATTACCTACTTTCTCTTATGTTTGGAGAACTCTTTTTCAACTTATTGAAAACCACTGGGGCATCCTCTTCTTTGCAGCCTTCCTTGATCTTCATGGACGCTCAAATCAGGCGGAGTGAACATCACCATTCGTAACTTACCTTTTGGTCAGAAGTCTCAGACTGATACTCTAGAGGAGTCTGGGCTTTGTTTGCCCAAGAGTGTTTTTCAAACGCTGTTTTTAGATATGTTGCCAATGTTTTAAAAATGAAAATTGCATATCAAATTTTTTAAAAATCCAGTAATGTATCTGGCATTCTTGAGAAATGCAGAATGGGCACCACCAGGTCCACATTCTCATGTGGGAGCAATCGCCCGGAGCAAGTGGGATTCCCACTTTGGACAGAGCATGCACTTGCCAGTGGCCCCAGCCCTCCCACTGCCGGTCTGGTTGTTTTTACCCCTAGCTGACTCCCTCATTTTTTAACCAGCATAGCCCCTATGAACAAATATGGGGCTGTGAGTTTATGAGCCTCGCCATGGGTCCTACAGGCAGGAACTGTGGACCATTTGCTTAGTGTGCCCTGACAGCTAGTACAATATCAAGCACATGGTAGGTGTTTAGGGCATGTGCTGAATTGAACTCCCATCCCCACACTCTCAGTGTGCACATCTGCATGCTCCACTCACACAGTCTTTCTCTTCCTGAATGTACCTGATGTGCCCCAAAGTTCAGTGTTCTTACACCTCCCTCCTTTCCTCTGCCTCGGGGGCCAGGCCTACCTGGTTAGCTCCTGCTGAGCTTTTATACCTCAGTTCAAATGTCACTTTCTCTGGGAGACTTCCCCAACACTTCAGGTTAAATCAGATCCTGCTGCAATGTACTTTCAGAGCATTCTAGACATTCTCTTCATTACCATTATTAGTTTGTTATAGGTACTGAGTGGTTGCTTAACATTCATTTGACCCACTCAAGTATAAGCTCCAAGTGGATATAATGTCCCATGGCCCACTGATGTATCCACCATGTCTCGCCTAGTGCCAGAAGCATAGGAAACATGCAAAGTTTACAGGCATAAAATGAATAAATGAACGATTGAGTGAATGAACACTTCCAAGGCATAGCCCTTAAGGACTGTAGAAGCCAGCATGTCAGAGGTGCAGCCGTCAGCTGTGCTCTGTGGAGCCCTGTGGCACACCTGTCTCAGCCTGGCCAACCATTCTAGCATAATTTGAATATAAATGTGTCTTTTCTGAGACGGTGAGCATCCCGAGGAGGGGGCCTCTTGTTCAATCTTTATCTTCTGCATCCAATACAGGAAACTAGATCAAACAGAATTCAAAAGAAACATCTATTGACTGGCCAAACTTTTCAGCAAGAATTCTGTTTTTTTAAAAAGGATGGCAGCTTCTCTACTTATTATCTTACACATCACACTCTTCCATTACTCAAATCAGGTTATATTCCAAAGCCGAAGCAGTGCCCATCACACATGACTGTGTGGCTGCCATCCTATCAGCTCTGGCCATCAAGTTTCTGTTGGTTTAATGGCCTATTTGCTGAGTTTTTGAGGCATTTTACAAGTATCATTAACCTCATCATGTTCAATAATTGTAAAAGCGGGAAAATCATTGTGTACCTAGAAAGACTTACCATCGTGATAGAAGTTAGACAGAAACGATTTTACATGAGTTTGTACATATCGGGTGTTTTTGGAATGTTTCACTCCAGATAGATGTGCTTCTGTCCAACAGGAAAACTATCTTATTCATGTGGGGTTAAAAAATATTGATCACAGAAGGCTAAGTTCACACATGCCTCCTCATCAATGAGCCAGGGCACATAATTAGTTGACCAGAAGGCTCGCAGGGATTAATTAGCAGCTGTGTGTGAAGAGCTTGGTTCGGACTTGTAGCACGAAGGATGGGGGTTCTAGAATGGCCACTTCCTGGATTCACAATTCAGTCACGCAGGAGGGATCTCAGTGCTTGGCTGCTGAAGTTGCTGGGGGCTCTTGCCTCCTCTGTGGACCACTGTGGGCATGTGCACGTCCAGCTAGCGCCAGCAGAGGGCAGCAGTACGCTGCATGTGTTCAATTTGCATCCCAGATTAGCAAATCCCCAAGGACCTACAAAGAAAGAGGGTGTCCCAGGACTACCCTAATCCCTTTTCACTGGGTGTCAACACTGATCTGAGTCATTGCAAACACAGACCTTTTATGTTTTGTTGGACTTTGGCTCATCTGAAATAGAGAAATGAATACACAACTAGGAGCTGCCATCACAGACAGGAAGTAACTTTAATTAAATATTGTGAAAGTTGAAAAGTTTTTACAGCTTGAATTTTTGCAAAAAAAAAAAAATTATAACAATCTCTACAGTAGTTAGGTTCTCTAACAATTGAACTGTACAGTGTGTGTCTATTCAAAAAGTTTTGATAAGAAGGTGAAAGGTTAGTAGATTTAGAGATGACTTCATTTAAGCTGCATCCTAGTACAATGTGAGGCCAGGGCACGTTATGCAATCCAGTCATCCAGAAGCTGTATTTTTCCCCCAACACTGAAATCTTAATTTAATTCTCCATTTCGTTTTCTTCTTAAAGCCATATTCTGTATTTAGGGGAACATCTTTATTTGTAAAACTTTTGTGGAGAAGAAAGAGGATCAGAGGGCCAGAATGTCTTTTCATCTAATCAATAGAAATAGAAGCAACAAAACACAAATTATACACATTTTAAGGGCTCTTTGGACTTTCAAGAAAAGTTCTAACCACTGCACATGGCTGACAGATGGGTAGCGTCTGTTGTCAAGGTCTAAGCCGGACACCTTCCCGGCTGACCGTGCATTCCTTCACAAACAGTTAAGGGGCTCACCAGACAAAATATGGCTTTAACTTGTGTACATCTTCAGGCCAGCGCTTACCACGCGAATTCAGACAACCTTTGTGAGTACCGAGAAGCAATGCGTCCACCTTGCTTACATTTTCCAGTTTTTTATTATTATTAGTCATCATTATTATTTCTCACCATGAAAAATCAGCTTTCTTCCCTCCCTTACCCTCCCACAACTCCCCTCCCCCACCCACCCCAACCCATAAAAATCGCACTCTTGACAGTCTAGTGAAAACCATTGCAAAATCCATATGGGGGCATGCACAGTTGCAGCATTGTTGTAAATGATTTCTTGCTCTACTAGAAAAAGTTACATTGTCTTAAGGTAACAAAACAGTTCTTTTGTGCTTTTCGATTTCTTTGTTTTTTTTTTTTTCTTTTTTTCTTTTTCTTTTTTCTTAGAATGTTAGTGATGACTGACAGTTCTGGTGCACAGTTACAATGTACAAGTGAAATGAATATGATTTGCATTGTTAAGGCATCCAATCTGCTGGTTTATATTTACGTGAAAGACAGAGGAAATATACAAGCAGACTTAAGAAAGAAAGTATGTTCATTGATTTCTATGAAGTTTCTCCCTAGAATTTAATGCACAAAATGCGTCACTCCAAAGGGAGAGATTCCATGCATATTAATAGAGTAAAACAGCATTAGGGTTGTTTTGTAAGCTTCCAAAGCAAAGGATACATTTTTTCAATCTACAGAACTAAATACTACAAGAATAATATGCTACTATTTTTTTTTTTGCCATATATTGGAAAAAACTTCTTAACTTACAAATAATACAAAAATAGACAATGACTTTTGGGTGGAAATAAAAAAAACTGAAGCATGGTTTATAACAATACTGAAAATAACTATAAATGAAATGTTTAAAAATCACATTGAAACAGCTAATACAAGTGTAGGTGACCAAACAAATATGCACTTTTCACATAGCAAACATACACAATAAAATAAATTGGGGGTGGGAGTAAGAGGAAGAAGGGAAAAGCAATGTACAAATTCGAAAGATAAATACATTATTTATATGGATATTTTACAAAATCCCCTTTAAAACAAAAAGCCTTGTAATGAACTTTGCAAGTATGTGCAAGCTAAAGGTAGTGAGCTTTTTTGTTCTTTGCAAAATACGCAGTAAAATCTTTTTGTGATATTGAAAAACTGTCTTAAGACATTAAAATGTATAAATAGAACAACAACTTTGGCAAAAAAAAATCACAAAAAAAATCTACAGTATTTATAACTACATACAAAAACACAAGAGCAAAGAAAAAATATCAGGCAAATGCATCCTCAGAGCTTTGCTGCATCTTTGCTATTAATTCTTATTTTTAAGAACACTTCCCAGATAACGAGAGCAAAAATTCCCACAGAACAGAAAACTATGTTTTGGAGGTCTCAACCTTCTTTTCCTTTCCCCGTTCCCGTTCCCTTTAACTCTTAATTCCAAAGCACTTAACCTGTTGTTTTAATCTATTATGTTACAAATGGTAAGGGTCGACTGATAGAGGTGGTATCTTCAACCGGAAAATTGAAATACCAGCCAGGTTGCTTTTGTCAGCTTTTGGAAGATAGGTATGAAGTCAGCATTTATGGCCAGCAAACTTTAAACTTGCAAATAGGGAAGTGTACGTGAGGTTTTGGCTTGTTAATTGGAGGGCAGAGTGTGGAATTCTGTGCCTGGACCCTGTTCCATGAAGTCTCAAAGGAGATTCTCACATAGTATGTGTGCCACCAAGCTCTCGAGAGGCCATCGGCTTCAGAAGAAACTGACTTAAGTAAAAGGAGAGAATGAGATCAGATTTAAATATGCCGTTTTAACAATCTGTCTAGAGGCACTGGATTTTCGAGTAGAGGGGAAAATGTGATCACTTACATCGTGTTTTAACTTTCCAGGCTGCATTTATTTACACAGTTACTTAAGACAACAATACAAAAGAGATAAATAAGCTTGCACTGCTAAGGGGTGGCATGTTAAGTTAGATATTGAAAATGCACTGTCTGAGCTAACTACCATTTGATATGCTTTAAGGCGCAAAAGCCGACCCTTAGTTTTTCTAAAAAATCTAACTGGCATTCCTATTCTGTCCCATACAAGCTTTTTTTTCTTTTTTTCTTTTTTAACTTTTTTGTAAATATCACCACTTCATTCTTCCTTTACACAGCTTTAAAAACATCATAAATTAAAACATGGAGTCTTATTTATAGTGTCCCTTGTATAGAGCTTTACGGTTTATAAAAGACAAATGATTGCAGAATTAAACTTAAAAAAAAAAAAAAAGAAAAAGTGGATTTGCTTTTGTCAATACAGAATAAATATATCCCCCAAATACTTGGGAGGTACGGCTTTAACCAACACCCTGCACTTACAGATCCCTTCCAATTTCAGTATTTGCAAGGTCGGTGATTTTGTTTGTTTAAAAATCTGCAGTTATTGTGATTCCTCTTAAAAAGGCCTGAGTTAAAAGTTCCACTCTGGGACTTGTATCAGATTACTCTCTGTAGCAGAATCCAACCTCTTCATTAATACAATTCTTCAAGGCAATTCTTTCACATGGGAGGAACAATCATGCCAGATATCGCTATGGAAAGAGAAGACAGAAGTCAATGGTTTTTTTGCATCCAAACTTCTCACTGAGAAAAATAATAAAGTTTAAAAAAAAAAAACAACACCCACACACAACTATGTTGTTTGAATATTAACCACAAATTTGCTCTCATCTTCTCTGGAATGAGCTTTTGTTATAAAATATACATGTGCTTTATTAAAAGTTATAATAAATCAGCATGTGTGTCTTTAACAGAACAAAATATCCTAAACATCCCTCCAAATCTGATTTCAATTTTAAAGCATAACTGGAAAGTTGCATAGTTTGAATACCACTGGGAAAGTTGCAGCTTCAAACCTTGCAAAAGAGTGAGAAGTTTCCATGTGTCACTCTTTTCTCCCCTCCCCTTCACATCCAAAATATAAAGAAGTGGTCCATCCGAATTGCAAGCAATTTCTACAAAAAACATGGCTCTCCCTATGCTCTGTATTAGCACAAAAACTGAGCAACCGAGCAGAAATCTTGAGTGCCTTTGCTTAGGTCCAGAAGCTGGGAGAATGCAAAGCCAGCTCCAGCAGGCCTGGTTCACTGGGAATATAGAGCTGGACGGGGAAGACAAGTTTGGGTGAAACTGCAGAATGTCTTCCATACCACTACTCCACTCAAGGTTTCTGGAATGGTCTGATCATATTTCCTAGAAAATTGTAGCCTGGGAAAGCTGGGGTGAGATCCTGGGGAAAAATAGAAGGCTGTTTGAGGTAACCAAAAATTTTTCAAAGCATTCAGAGCAAGAGGTCACCGATAGCGGTATTTAGAGAACGTGGAATCAGAGAGGCCTGAGTCCCACCTCCAGCTGTGAAGCTCAGCTTCTGTAGCTAGAATCACAGCAGCACTTAGCATTATCGGAGAGGTAAATAAAATGGCATATGTGCTTAGCCTGGGTTCAGCTCCTAGGGAGGACCTGATAGAGGTTAGCTGCTGGGATTTTTAACCCATCACGTCTGCTGCTAAACTAGCTGTGTGACCTTGTGTTAATTGCTTAACTTCGCTGTGCTGTATTTGCTCTTATGTCCAATAGGCACCGTCCTGTGTGGCACACTTTGTGTGACTGGTGGGAAGAATTAAACGGTAACTGTAAGACAGTTAAAACAGGGTGGCAACTTTGAAACATGGCAGGGTGAGAGAGAAGCTGACGTTAGAAGCAAGAGGCAGCCATCTTTGCTGATGATGGCTGAGTGTCTTGTCAGGCAGAGTCACTGCTTTCTTTTTACGGCAAATGTAAAAGTAAATTAATGTTCTTGTCAGTGATGACTGCGTCAAGGAAGTGGCCCTCTTCATTTACTAATGATCGTATCTGGAAGAATGTGCCTTTTTTGTTATTAAAAAAAAAAAGGCAAATCCTGTACCACAAATCCTGTAAGTGGACACAGGGTGGCCACCCGGGGCTCTTAGCCCTGAGGCCCCCAGGTTCCTCCGGCTTTCCCACCTCCACCCCTGACATTTTAGATTCAATTAAAATGAAAACCAAAAAGTATTTTGCCAAACACTTTTTCCGTTAATTTTTAAACCCATCTGTATTCACAAGGAAATTCAATCCACATGTTTCTGATTCATTTACAAGTAAATCATCCAAATGTTGTTTTGCAAGAGCCGTTTTGCAGCCCAAAAGCTCCTGGAGTCCTTTCCGTAAGCCCTCATAAGCCTTTTTTTCTTAGAAACAGGAAGTTGTCTTTTGCCAAATGCAGACCAACTTAAATCCCCAAAGATTTGGGATCAGTTAGAAATGCAGTCCCCCTAAGATTCAAGTGAGCCCTAGATTTGACTGAAACCGGGAGCTCAGTATTTCAATCCAGGCCTTAACTGGAGAATTTGAGATGCTATCGCTCCAAAGGCAAGGAGGCACAGGGGGTCTTTGCTGTGCGATAGCCCAGCATGGCTCTGCTTCCCCAAGGATCTTTTCATTTGGGCTGGAGGTAGGTCCAGCCACCTTTATTAAAGACAGCAGGAGTTTTAAGCCTGTGGCAAAAGGTGTAAGTCTACTTTTGCTTTCCACCAAAATCTATTCTGTGTGCCTGGCTTTAAAGAGCAGTTTCCTATAATACAGTCACACAACTCGGGCAGTATCAATATGAAGCAAAGCAAAGGAAAAAGCTAATTTGGTCAGTTGGTCCAGCCAACATTTATTAGCTGGGCTGTGAAAACATCCCATTTGGATGGCCAGAATAAAAAAAATCTATCATCAGCAGGCCTTTGGTACCCAAATAATGTGTTAGATGCATTAGATTAAACCTCCACTTAGGGCCACATTCAAAGTTCTAAGGCAAAGTTAATTGACGTGCCAGTTCAGAGCTAAGAGCACTTTTTAATTTGGACTATCAGGGCTGCAAACTCCAGCACCCCAAGTGCCCAGGCTGCGAACAGGAGTGAGCAAATCCCCTTGGTGGGGAAGTGAGGATGGAGGGGAGGCTGACAAGGGCCTGCCTGGGCAGCGACTCGGCTGCCACCAAATGCCACTGGGCAGGAATGCCTTGCTCACAGCCACTGGATCCTCTCAACTGTTTAAGAGGAGAAGCTGGAGATGGGGCTTTAAAAAAAAAAATGAAATAGCCCAGTTTATACATGCTAGCCAAACACTGAAATTAAAACTAAATATATCTACATGGGGGTCAAGAGGGTGGGTTTGGCCCATTCCTCCTTTCCTGCATCACCTTCGTCAGCCCACAGGCTTCTCTGAGAGTCTAATCAGAGCTATGGAACCTCTCTTCAAAAGAGGTTGTGATGTCTTGGCACATGGTGCTGAGTGTCCTCATAGGAATCTTCATGCACCCCACTTGGGCAAGTTAGCATGCCAGTGGCATTTCTGGAACATTCTAAGGCCCATGTCTCCTACACCCAGAATTTTGCATGTAACATCAAAGGGTTACAGTTCTCTGAATCCCAGTCGTGACTTCCTAAACTCCAGGGGCAGAATGCTTGCTGTTGAATAAATGACGAGAAAAGATCCCTACCTGTGGCCTCTGAGCCTGGAGATCTCCAAAGAGGCCCTTCTAATAGAGAAACTCCACTGCACAACGGCCTGAAAATCTTGAGTTTTAGGAGTTGTTTTTATATGTGTGCTGTAATCTGAAGATTAATTATGTGGGTGAGAGGGATGGGTGTCTGGAGTTTGGAATGTTCCAGAAATGCCGTTGGCATGCTGACTTGCCCAATTGAAGTGCGTAAAGATTCCCATGAGGACACCACACTCTCAGTACCATGTGCCAAGACATCACAAGACCATGGTGGCTCTGCCATTTTCCCTAGCAGCTAGACGATCATGTTCTCTGATGGAAGCTCAGAAAACTATTGATTTGAGAGGCAATGCATTTTTCATTACAGTTTCCACCTTCCTGATAAAAACAGAGACAAAATAGTTCTGCAGAGCTGGGAAAGTTTGGAATGAAAGGGTGGAATGTGGTCTTCCCCAAACTGCCACATGTGTAAGAATTATGAGCTAATCAGGAACAGGGGTAAGTGGGTGGGGAGATCTTGCACAGACTGAATATGTGCATGAAGAACATGACAATTCCATAGACTTTGGTCCTGGACTGCATGATATCTAGGGTTGAGAAGAGCCAGCCTGAGCTTTAGCAAGGTGAGAAAGAAAAAAATCAGTATATGGATACCGTTTTTGTGAAATTACTCTGGTCTTTTGTTTTTAATTTTTTATGCATAGAGTCTTCAGGACCTGGCTAGGGTTTAGAATCACTACATCAGTGGGGATTCCAATAGCATATGACAGCCTTCTTGGGGATGCCTCTCTCTTGAATAATGAAGTCCTCTGAGGCCCAAGTTGCATGAAACCCAAGCTCTAAGCAGCATAAGCTTCAGGAGAAAGGAGAGGACATCTCCATGGACAAAGACTGAGCAGAGTCGGTGACTCAAGTCTTTGGATCTTGAAAACAGACACACTTAAATAGTCTGGGACCAGGATTTAATGACTTCACCTAGACAAGAGTAGAAAGAGGTGTCTCTACATTTTTATCTTTCAATCCAAAATATAGTTGCATTTTCCAAAGTTTTTCGTATGATATTAAGTATTCTTCGTATGAAGAAAAGGATTCTGTAGGCAAATAAGTTTGGCAAACTAAATGAAATAATTTGTGTTTAACTGCAGGATGCCCCAGAGACTTTAATTGTGGATCTCCAAGATGGTAATCTAGTGAGCATCACTTTCTAAATTTTTCTGACTACCATATTTAAATTTTTTTAATAGGACATTTGGGGGCAGCCCGTTCCTTGAGCCTGTTCTGACTCCTTCATCTTTCCTTCCTCTGTACTTCCACAGCTGGGTGCCCAGCCTCTCCCAGACAGATCTTCCTTATTTACTTTGGTGTCATGTCTCCCCTCAGGGAAAGATTTTTAGGTAAGGATTTTGTAGTCCTGCTGGGCCTAACTTAGTAGCTTGAATACAGAAATGTAATATAGCATAGGGGCTTCACATAGTCCAGTCAATCTGTCTGGGCTTAAAGCTCAGGCTTCCTTGTTTGCTATTTGTATAAAGGGGACAAGGCAACTTAGCTTCAGTCTCAGCTTCCACATCTGTATAATGGGGACAACTGACAGGCTACCTTAAGGGTGGCTGGGAGCCAGGCTGGGAACAAGCCCTCCCGGTCAGTGGCCATTTTCACCATTATCGCCACCGTGTGACACTGCAGCGCTTCGTTCTTGGGGAATAAACATGTGTGTGGTAACCAGAGGAGACTAAGGAAGTGCTGCTGGGGAAGAGGTCTTTTAGGAGTTGGCTTTAAAAAACAGAACCATGTGGGAGTTGGAGGTAAATAGGCCTTTAAAACACTTAAGTGGCCTAAATGTGTCACCTCTAATCTTGTTTATGTGGTCAGTTTGCTTAACCAACTCTTCCTGGTCACTTGCCCTGTCTTAATGATTGCAGTTCTGAACTAGGTGGGTCCCAACGAAGTAGGTGCTACTGTAACATTAAAAAGGAAAAAGGTGGAAGAAAACACTTCAGAGATTCTTACACCAATTCTATAACCTGCCTACATCCATGTTTTTTTTAATGGTAGACATAGAGTTTGGAAAGTTGAAGATGAAATAATTCTAGAAGCCCACCGTCTGAATGTCACCTTTCTCAGGGACACTTCTATGGCCCAAGCAAGAGTGCCCGGAGAAAATGGTGCTGACCACCTAAAGCTGGGTCCTCTTTGCCCTGCCGGAGATTGTGTGCAGAGGTGAAGGGGCGAGGCCCAGAGTGTGGGCCCAACCTGCCTTCACAGCGCCTGGGGGTGCAGTGGGCAGGAAGAAGAGCTGAAAGTGAGATGTTTCCATTAACTTGACTTTAATTTCTCCATTCATATGTCCATCACTACTGCCATCTCAAAAGTAGGGTAATTGGTATATGACAGTATGGACAAAACAAAAACCATTCTTTTTACTTTTTCTATTTTTTTGAGATGGAGTCTTGCTCGGTCACCCAGGCTGGAGTACAGTGGTGCACACTCAGCTCATCACAACCTCTGTCTCCCAGGTTCAAGCAATCTCCTTCCTCAGCCTCCCGAATAGCTGGGACTACATGCAAGCGCCACCACGCCCAGCTAATTTTTGCATTAGTAGAGATGAGGTTTCACCATGTTGGCCAGGCTGGTCTCAAACACCTGGCCTCAGGTGATCCCCCACCTCGGCCTCCCAAAGTACTAGGACTACAGGCGTGAGCCACCATGCCCAGCCCATTCTTTTTATAGTTGTTGTTTCATCATGCTCAATAGTCAGGGCATGAGAAAAGTCTCCGTGACACATGTTCAATCAGAAGGAAAGGGCAGTGTCATTCACAACAGGGAATCCAGCACAAGGTGTGTCCCTGAGTCAGACCTCAAACCTCTTACTCGGTGGCCCTGTGTTAGGAAAGGTGACACAGAGGCCCAGACTTGGCAGTTATTCAGAGAAGTGGGGATAGTCTCTGTACTTTTTGGATCTGTAATGGGGTAAGAATTCGGTTAGAAAATCCCTGGGAGGACAAATGCACAAACTTTGTATGTGTCAGGGACACAGGTCCTGAAGCCGTTTCATCATAACTTAAACATGCACGTACCTCATCCAGATCCTGGCTTTCAGGTGATTACCAGGTATCCTGAAACCCAGGAGATCCTAAGATCTGGGCCCAGTCCCTGTTTCCAACCACCTCCTGCTCCCTCCTAGGACTACAGGGCATGGGAAGACATCAGGCCTCCTGGGAGCTGCCCACTTCTGTCACTTTTGGCCTGTAAGCCACTGACCTTCGAATAGTGGGGGCCTTTTCTTCCCCAGTGCTTCCCCTCAACTGCTGATTCTAATCCCCATCATATCTTGTTTCTGATGTCAAATCTATGTTTAGCAGGGGCTGAGATTGGCAGCTCAAGAATGGTAAATTTCTGCTTTCCATATGTATGATCATTATTTAAACTTATTATAAGTTATGTTCGCTCAAGCATCATATCCCTAGTTTGCCAGCTGGAGGTGTACTGAGGGTGACAAAGCATTATTTTTAGCTGAAAGAGGATCAGAGTTGCAGGAATAGGTGGCTCTGCTTTGTGGGGGTGGGCGTTTTCTATCATGAGTAATATTGCCTGAAATGTAGTTGCACAGGCAGGTCCTCTTTCCTTTAAAGAGATGGATTTGCCACTGTATATTAGAGTGGGGAAGAGCAGAGTTCTCTGTGGGGCCCTGAGTCTGGCTGTGCTGGGCAGATTTGCCAGCAGGGTTCTAAGGAGTGTTTCGTAAAGTCCTTCCAGAGGAAGAAAGACAAAATGACTGGGTGCTCAGGCTCTGGAATCACATGGCTTGGGTTCCATTTTGGCTGTACTTCTTTTTTTTTTTTTTTGAGATGGAGTTTCATTCTGTCACTCTGGGCTAGAGTGCAGTGGCATGATCTCATTTTACTGCAACCTTATCTCCCAGGTTCAAGTGATTCTCCTGCCTCAGCCTCCTGAGTAGCTGGGGTTATAGGCACCCACGACCATACCGAGCTACTTTTTTTGTATTTTTAGTAGAGATGGGGTTTCACCATGTTGGTCAGGCTGGTCTTGAACTCCTGACCTCATGATTCATCCGCTTCAGACTCCCAAAGTGTTGGGATTACAGGTATGAACCACCATGCTCCACCATGGCTGCCCTGTTTATTAACCACGTGACTTGAATCAAATTGAGCCTCAAGTTTCCCATCTGTACAGTGGGACTAGTACTGACATCGAGGGGTCTTCAGGAGAATTACTATATGCTTAACACAATGTAAACCATCCAGCACAGAGTGTGTGTAGTTAAGTGTAAATAGGCATGTACTTGTACATCAGAAACAGGGCTGAGACATCCCAGAAATGTGCACTGCCCTCCTCACCCCTCCCTGACCTCCAGGCTGACCTCTATCAGTGAGATGCCAACCACGAAGGGAAGGCACTGTGGGAAACTTTGTATGGCTGGGCTTAAGGGCACAGACCCTGATGGGCCTTACATTCATCTCCACCATTTTCCAACTCTGTCTGTGGTCAGGTATTTACCCTCCATAAGCGTCCATGTTGTTATCATCTGTACAATGAAGATCAGAATAGCCCAATATCTGAGGAAGATGTGAGGATTAAATCATATAGTCTGCTCCATGCATAAAACAGCTCCAGGTGTACTGTTCAGTGCTCAGTAAATGGTGGTTAGTTTATTAATCTTATTTCCCTACCGCCTGCCTCAGGAATCCTGGCTATGTCTCTTTTACCCACTCTGAGTAATAAAGTATTTAGGAGATTAATGTTTGAGTCTGAGTTTGAAGCCAGCTTCTGCCATGTATCAGCTGTTAAAAGTCAGACAATTTCATAACCTCTCTAACCTTTAGTTTTCTTATCTGTCAATTAGGGGCTATGAGTACCTACCACACAATCCTGCTGGGGGCAATGAATGAGGTTGTGCAGGTCTCAACATAGGACACACAACACAGTGCTGAGTTCATAAGAAAAATGTAAGAAATGGTATGCTCAGTTTTTAAAAATGGGTAACTTTTTATTCTTAACGAATGAAAATGTCATCTCAACACTTAGCAACTATTTTATTTTCCATATTCCATGGTGGGAAAATGGTTGAACAATTTTGATATGAACCAGAATAGTCTAGTGGTGTTCTGCTGTTTCTTAATCCCAGTAGGAAGTCTTTGGCTTTTGGTCTATGATGCTCTAAATGCAGGGCTCTGATCAGGTTATGGCTCACCCCCTCCCTGTTATCAGCCCCGCACACGTTCACTCTGACACAGGCAACAGGAAGGGAAGGTTGAGTGACCTACTTCAGGAGAAGGCCAGTCCCGGGAGAGACCCTGCACTGGAGAACTTGCTAGAGTCCACAAAAGACTGATCTGATAATGGCGACAACAGGGAGTGAGAGAGGAGAAAAGAGAAATGATGCTGTTAGTTAGTAGAAATGGTATTCCCAAGCAAATCCCGGACCTGAGCAGAATTGCTGGAGTTGGAAAGAGGACTTCTTGAGCACCACCAGCAGAGGAGAGATGAGTAGGGCTAAGGGCCAGGGCTAAGGTCTGAGGAGAACAAACACAAAGAAACAAAAGAAATGAGGGCAGAGAGAAGCAAGCAGGCCTGAGGCTGATCCCCTCAGCAACAGTGATGCATCTGCTTCAGGCCCTGGGAGGGTGAAGTCAAGGCATTGGATCTGGATTGGTAGGTGGGGCCTGGGGCTTACCTTGCAGGCTGTTCCCGTTGGTGCTGGTGCAGGTGGGAGGGGGGGAGGTCTGGGGTCTGACGACTGGTGCGAAAGCACTCTTCTGTTTCACGGCTGAGACCATGTTGGCTGGTGAGAAGGAAAAGATGCCCGAGGAGCTGCTGCAGTTGGAGGGGAGGCTTGTGGAGGAGGCCATGGTGGGGCTGGATGGCACTACTGAAAGGGGCAATGGGAAAGGAAAGATCAGGGCTGCTCATGGCATCCTGAAGCAAAGAAGCTCAGATCCAACCCTCACCTAGCCACCTTGCTCTGCCCTGCTCAGATGATGCTTCTGGCATGAATCTTCCCGTACAAACCTTCCCTGAACTCTCAGGCTCTTGTCCACTTTCATTATACAGAACTTAGCATGTGCTACCTTTCATTGACGGGGTTCTCTTTTATGTGTTTATTGTGGGACTACTGTGGCGTCATCAGCAGCAATTGCCATTAATGGACAATAACCCCTGGTCAATCAGCCCAAGGCACTAACCAATCCAAATGCACTGAGTGCTTTCATGGGGCAGAACACAGAGCTGCCATCCTCAGAGTATTCCAGGCCAGGAAACAAAAGTGCAACCCCCTCTTATGAGGGATAAAGTAGCACAAAACAGTGACAAAGGTGAACATAGCCATCTCAGTGGAGGCAGGGAAGGGATATCAGAGAAGACTTCATAGAAGAGGTGTCAGGGGATGCATCCCAGTTAGAGCCTAAAGTAAGGTTCTAGAAAAGGGGGTGGGGATAGGGGGAACAGAAAGAAGCCAGCTTGAGAGGATGGCCACCAGACTGCCACATGCAGCATTTGTGAAAAATGCAGAACTCTTAAGTCCAAGTTCCAAATTCTTTGTATCTCCCATGGAGCTATACATGAATGTTTGGGAAATAATAAGGAGTAGAATGGGAGTCTTACATAAATACTCACAGTTTGGTAGTAGTAGGGATGCAGATAACCAATGATGGGAGAACTTTGGCAACTCAGAGAAAACCTAGCAGCTGGGGGATATGAAAGAGCTTGGTGGATGTACATTCTCTACTGACCATAATTCTCTTGGCCTAGACTCACTCTCCTCTTTCGCTACAGGCTAATAATCTCTTGGTTACTTTAGGAGACAGAGATTTTACATACGCTAAGTCAAGACTAATATTTGTATACACTCACTTTCTATTTCCTCCATTTCCTGCAGGAAAATATGTATCCTGTCTAATAATTTTCAGGCAGTAAATTCAAATTCTAGATATTTTCTTCTATTTTATTATTTTATCATGCAACTTAATAAACATCAAGTATTATTTTATCATTCATAAGAATATTCACGTCTTTTTCATCTTGTCATGGGAAATGCAACCTAAAGTCAGGGCTTATCACATATTTTATACACCTGAGCCAGCGAAGCAAGCTGGGATTCATGAAGTAGTGTAGGAACTTGCCCAAGGGCCATCACTAGAATGTGCTGAGGCCAGGAATCACATCCAAATTCAGAGCTCTCTCTGCTAAGCTACCCTGCAAAGGAAACAGATCTCCAGTGGGAAAAGCCTCGTTCCCATGAGCCCATCAGAGTCCAAAGAGCTGTTAGGGTGGCCTTATTCTTTGGAAAGTTAGGAAAGTGGGAATCCAATTGGTCATAGACGGCAATTGCCATCAGGGGGAAAATGACCCCTTCTAATCAGCCCGAGGCACCACCCAATCCACACACACTGAGTGCTTTATGGGGCAGAACACAGAGTCACCATCCTCAGAGTTTTCACAAACACTTTTCTAAACTGTACTTTTTCTTTTAATGAGACCAGCATTTTTATACATCTCTGAGGATTTGTAAATGCGAAAATACGCTCAATAATAACACCCATTTAAATTGCAAAACTCCTGCACGGGAGGTTTGATTTTTAAATATTCCTAGGTTTGAAATCCTGCTGGTTCACTGAGGAGGGCAATTAATCTCATTGGCAAATGCGATCATTATGTGTATTTAGAGGTGGGGAGTTTTGGCGGGGCGGTTAACAGAGGAAGGGGTAAAATACAGTCGAGCAGCTCCATTTGTTATAACATTAGTTATCAGCCACCACACCAGAAAGTGTGTTCACCAGTGGAATGCCTTATTTTTTTTTATTCCATTGGAATTTTTCAACATGAGTGCTTTATGAATAATTAAATATTACGGAGGCAAAAATTCAAATCAACTGGGCTTTGTGTTTATTGTTTTATTTGCATTTGTGCAGATAAAACCGTCTCATCTGAGAGCCTATTTGAGAATTTAATACTATATTTGTGAGCACTGAGAAAATCAATTAATGGAAATTAAATGTTCAAAGTTTCACAGTCTGACAGATGCAGTCGCAGGCTGAAGCTGCTGAGTGTCTGCACAGACTTGAGGAGGAGAGCAAGGCAAGCTCCTAAATTGAATTGCTACCATATAGCAATTAGTTTATTGATTTAATTAAGAATGCCACCTTTTAATTTTCAGGTCATGATCGAAACATTTTCTGATTGAATAAATGGGAGAACACTGAAATGATAGATCTGTATAAGAAACAACCTTTTGATAAGTCAAAATCTAATGTGACCCTGATCCTAAACACTGACTCGTGAGTAGACAGACATAATACATGCAGATTATTTGGGGAATTGTAAATGTTCAACAAACTGTTGATTCCAAACAAATAAGGTACAGATGTATAATTTTGTGGACCCTGAGCAGAAAAATTCACCCAGAAGTAAAAGTCCCTAAGTACATTTTCAGAAATAACTTCTCTTAAAGGGCAAGAATGATCTTTCCTCTTTGAAAGAAATAGCACAATCCACATTTTAACTGTGAAAGAGGGCATCATTTGTAGTATTTTGGCCAAGACTCTAAGAAATCATTAATATTCTTTTATTTAATGGCACATCCATCTATCCTTCTACAAATATCTAAGAGTTTGGCCCCATTTTATACATCAGAAGAGTCACTCACAATGTCCGAGATGAACTTCATTTTAGAGAGAGATCAGGAAATTCTGAGGACACGGGTCATGACCTTTATAGATAAGAAGTCCAGTTCTCTCACGTTCTTTAGAAGCAATATAAATGTACCAAAAATTTTTTAAGCCCAACTTCTTTAAGGCAGGGACGAGACACCAAAGAATATTTTTTACATATATATGTGGATTTCTTTTTATTTTTAAAATCTTGCCAGATTTCTGGAAAAAATAAAGTATGTTTTGATTTGTTGTTTTGAGTATACATTAAATACAAACAAAGGGGAAAAATTCAAACATTAAAAAATAAAGGAGTTATATTCCTGAAGGGAGAGAGGTTAACTTTTAGACTATTATTACTATGTTATACCAACACCATCACATATTATCATCTTTGCATCATTATGATCATTAGATTTACTGAATGTGCCTCCATGAGCCAGGCATCAGGACAGGCTGACTACATGGATTATCTTCACTATGTTTCACAACACCTGATGGGGTGGATGCTAGTTCCTTCTCCATTTTACAGATGAGAAAACTGAGGCTTAGAGAGGAGATGAATTTGCTACCTTTTATGTAGCTAAAATGATCAGATGAAAAACTAATAGATGTTTTGGGCTTAAGTAGATGACAAATATGGTGTCCTCATTGTTTGTGGGGTTTTTT
>NW_016107606.1:2374680-2407313 GCF_001604975.1 Cebus imitator
TTTTTTGACACAGGGTCTTGCTCTGTCACCCAGGCACTGGAGTGCAGTAGCACAATCATGGGTCATTGTAGCCTTGGGCTCAAGCAAACCTCCTGCCTCAGCTTCCTGAGTAGCTGGTGGTAAGTGGTAGAAGTGGGAGTCAACCCATCTCCATCTGACTCTGAGCATGGGTTCTTGAAGCGACCTCATACAGCTGCTTTGGATGGCAGCAACAGTCTGACTGTTAGAGAGGTTTTGTAGGAAGGAAGGTGAGCACTGGAGAGCAAAGATTCCTGCTGGAGGTGATGGTGCCTTTAGCAGTATCACCCAGGGCTGTGCCTTGCAGGATGGAAAGATGGAGGTCCTCAGATCGAGAAGCCCTGCCCAGTGGGCCACATGGTATGATGCCAAGTTCTTCTAGCAAAACGTGCAGGAACACAGGACACACATCTCTACTTACTGGCATAGGGCGAGTTGGCAGCTGAGCCGTTGAGGAAGGTGGGGGAGCCGCCCAGATTGGACATGGCAGCCGAGCCGTATCCGTTCATGCTCGTGGTGACGGAGTTATAGTTGGTCTGCTGGGGGGTGGTGCTCGGCACGTACCCGTGTGGTGATACGCTGCTTGAGTTGCGGGTGAAACCTGAGGGGTGGGGGCAAAACGGGGGTGAGGGGGCAGTCCTGGAAGACTTGGGGAAAGGAAGGTCTCTGTTTCTGGCCCCCTCGCAGCAACCCAGAGGGAAGGGATTGGGTGATTCATGTACGTGGGTTGGTGGTGCTAGCTCTGTGATTAAAATGGGAAGCGAGCAAAAGACACATTTCTTAGGAGATCATAAATACTTAGCAGGGCCGTGAGAAGTGGCAATGCTGGGCCTATAAATTATCATTTTAGAGCAGAAATAAATCCCGATCTCAGAGATGTACCCTGGAGTTAACAGGTTCCTATTCCCTGAGCAAGAATGATGTGCTTTGGGCCCTCAAAACTTTAATTCCATGCCTCTTTGCGATCTGTCATTCATGGTTTATGGTGAAAAGTCAAATGTAGAGAGATGGCTAAATGCATGCATCCTTTCTAGCCCCCTATATTAGATTACCAGACGTGATAGCTAGGGCCAACATTGTACAATACTATCTTACACACACAAACTAAGAATCTCCCTTTGGGGATGAAAATAATTTTTTAATATAAAAATTGTTCATCACCAATAAATGAGGAGATGGGGTGTTCAAGGTTGAGAAGGGAAAGGGAAAAGGGGAGAGAAGAGAAAAGCAAGCTTCTGACCCTGATTGGTGGCTTGCGATGCCTCAGAGACATTCACGGCCAGTTGTCCACTGAACGAATTCACACCCATCATCCCTGCATGGACCGAGGTGTTAGCAAGGGCCGGGAGTTGGTTGTGGTTGCGGGGAACACTGTACAGGGCCTCTGCAATGTCAGCCGCTCTCTTCAGAATGATTTCCTGAAAAGTCAAAGGAATATCCCCTTCAGCTACCCCCAGTCATATTTCTAATAATACCATTTTTCGAGTTCCAGGCACTGTGCTCAGGGTTTTCAATGGTCATCTGCATTAACTTCTGTGACCCTCCTGACAAACTGCTACATTAGTCTCACCATCATCATGCCCATATCCCAAATGGGGAAACTGAGGCTTGGAGATTAGAAAACCCCACCTAAGGACACTCACCTATTTAAGAACAGAGCTGAGATTCATAACCCTATTTGTCTGACTTTGAAAGTCCATTATCTCAACTATGCCTTCACTTTACCCCTACGGTCCATATATGACAGCACCGTGGGGTTGTCCATCCTTCCCCATGACATGTAGGAACTCTGAGGTTACCCAGGGAAAGAGGGAGAAAGAGAGAAAGAGAGGCTGCAATGCATCGCCCCTGTTGATGTTAAGGGAAGGTCGCAGATGGCTACCTGCATTCCCGAGTATTAATGGGAATGTGTCCCCCAGACATTGACTCGGGTGACATGAACAAGGAGTGAATGATTTGTCAGATTGTTTCCTAAGCTATGTGAATCCTATACATGGAGTTCTATGAACAGAAGCAGACAACACTATTCAGGCCTTGTTATACTTTTTAGGAGAAGAAATTAAACTCTCTTTCTCTTCCTAAATTTGCTTGAAAACCTGAGAGAAATAAAATAAAGCACCAGTAACTCTCCTCTTCAATTATAAAGTATGTTCTCACTAAAGATTAGTTTTAAATGGAGCACCTTTTCTCATATGGAAAATGATTCAGTAGAAAGGGCAATAAAAGGTTTACGAAAGAAGGATTGACCAGTCTTACAACATGTTATATCTGATACTCTTAACTCATGCACATGGCTTTGATATTTTTTGTGCTTTCTCATTACGGTACAGAATCTGAGATCTTTAATTGCATGCGGAAGTCCACACAGGCTGGAAACGCTCAGCGCTCACCTGGTTGTTGTGTGGCATCCCATACAGCGCTTCTACCAGATCCGCAGCCCTTTTGAGTATCACTTCCTGTCGAGAGAAAAGCAGATACGATCCTTTGAGTGAAGGCAGGTTGTCATTATCTTTTGACATGATCACGTTCCAGTCCCTCTGGCCATACTTTGCCAAGGCACCGCTATAAATTAGGCCGTAGCTTGGGGAACCCCAGAATGGCGTTAAATCACCAATTTATCCCTGTTCACATACACACTTAATTGAGTCAAAAGGTGAGCATCACTGGTACCACAAGATAAAATACATCACTCAATAGTCTGCCATAGGCATGATAAAGCACTCATATGTTTATTGCTGAATACAATTCCTAGGTCATTTACTAGATTACTACAATCGATGTCATTCAGTGCATGGTATGAGCCCCTAAGATGTGTTTATTTTGCACTTAATTGCTTATTCGGGGAAACATGACCTTATCAGACAGGTCATTTTCGAGGGATTTCCAATCAATCTTCAGCTACTAGAAGCATGTAGTATTAAACTTCTTTTGTTTATCTCTCTTGGAAGCAAAGCCATAATATAAGAGGGTGATTTAGGAAACCCACATACTGAGGCAATGTACTCTCTGTCAAAAACTCGTACAAAAGACTCTACTGTCCTCAGAAGCCTCCTCTGCACCAATTTTTATAACTGGCAGTGTCTATTTCTTTTATAGAAATGATTTGCTATTTCAGTATTGTTTGTCATTTCTCCCATTTACTCATTCATTCTCATCCTAGATACATGCTCAGTTGCTCATTCCAGTTGAAAAAAAAAAAAAAACTCCCTCTTTTTACTTAGGTGGGCTTCCATATTTAGCTTGCATGCTTGGTTCTAATAATAGGGAGTACTCTACAAAAGTGAGTGTGGTGCTAATATTTTTGGTTCTAACTAAAATCATTCTCTCTTCCTTTTCCCCTAATTTTCTACAATTTCTGCAGATTTATTTATACTAGAATGTGAAAAGGAAAGCAAAGTTAAGCCTGATGTATGTAAAAGCAGGGGCTTATCAGAGAATCAAACCTAAGGGTGTGGTATGATCATCAGAGGTGATTTGCAGGAAGATACGTTTAACATTTCTGACTGTGGGTAAAGTTTCCAACAGAAGTTTAACTTTAAATATTTTACACAATAGATTTCCACATAGAGAAGCAGTGCTGTTCAATTTTTATAGACTGAGACACTGATCAGAAAATAGGGAGATAATCGCATTCATTTTGCTGTCACCATAGCCTCTTCAAAAATCCTTGAACAACTCTTGAAATGACAAGCTTTTAGATACATATTAGCATTTTTCAATTTTAAATTCTCTATAATATAAGATAAAGTAGTTGTCATACTACAGTAACTACTTATGACATACCTAATGTCCTAAATTCAAAAATAAGATAGAGGGGTTTACAGCTCTCAATAAACGTTTATGTTTGCCTTAAGCTGATACACCCCCTTTATGAAACAGTTTAGTTATTTTTCATGTAGGGAGTAAAGAACATTATATAATCAGAGGGGTTTCAGCCAATACATCTGAAATCATTTCTTTATTATTTAATATAAGCTACAAGCTAATTTACCACTTTTTGTTTGCAGTATTGTCTGACCACAGAAGTTAATAATTTACTATGGTATGGGCACAGTATATCCTATCCCCAGATCAAATTCAGCCTGTGTTGCCTTCACTAAAACCTCATGGCTTTATCTGGCTCTTAGGAAAGATTAAAACAAAACAGGATCAAGTGAGTTTATTTACTAAGATTTGACTTCTCTAGGCCTATGTTCATTTATTTCTCCAAATAAATATTTATCCCAGTGTTGGAGCTTGGCAGGGAAGGTATTTTCCTTTCTTTCCATTTTATGGGGGAAGGTGGGGGACAAGTCTCCTGTTTGTCAAAAGCATGACGTGGCACTGAAAGAAACTGCACTTGTGAACTTGGCTCTTGTAACACTAAAATTGGGGACTTAGAGGAATGCTCTTTATTTTAATTAATTTCACAGAAGCAGGGAGGAGGGAGTTCAAAATTATACTCCAAGATCTTTGAAGTTTTCATAAGTCTGAAAAAATTCCATCTATCAGTATATATTATATATTGTTGGTGATAAAGTTTTTCAATGATGTAATGTACTTGTTTCTTTTTTTTTTCCTCCTTATATTGATATCCAGAGCTCTCATCCCCATGTAATCCTTTGAAAATAAAATACGTCTTGTTTCCTAAAGTAGCATCCTTCTTTGATCCACCATGCTGGGGCATGTTTTTCTGTTGAGGACATAGCCATAGGTAGGTCATCAGCACAGCATCACTGCAGGCCAGCAGTCTTGGATTTGAGAAGCGTGAACCTGGATGTTTTGTACTGGAAAGGACACCCTTAAATAATATCTTGCCCATTATAAAATATCCTTCACTGTAGTATCAACTTGTAAGGATTTAAGAAAGACTTGGTTCAGCTTTGCCCATGTGATTCAGCTTCTATTAGTTATTTCTGCAAATGACAAGGAGAAAGGAAATTTCTGGGTCCTCTATGAGTTAGTGCAATGAACCTGCAAGGTGCTTGGATTTCGGTGACCAGAAAATTGCTCTCACCTCCATGTCATTACGCTCCCAGTGAACTAGCCCCCAAGCGTGTTTGTGTTGGGGATCTAATATATTGCCTTTCAATCAGAGCTGAGAGCCACTGAACACACAGACAGAACATGACGAGCAGGTCAGGAAAGCAATAAAGATTTTACAGAGCTGTCCAAGGTGCTAAATTTACTCAATAATGGGTTTGGCACCATAGTGTTAACCTCTCATTTACTACCAGTTTGAGGGACTAAATTGAAGTAGCTGACTTCATTTACCTTGAAATGTATATTTTATGACATTATGTAAGTAGATTGAAAGGGCACTGCAGTTTTAACAATTTAAAGCCTAAAGCATGTTTAAGATGAAACTTGAATATTTATTGTATATTGCACTTAAAGTATATAGAATGTTAAAATGTATTGATTAAATTTGTAAAAGGCATTATAAAAATGACAGGTAGTATAAAAGATGTATGCCTTTTAAAATCAAATTGATAATATATGCTATCTCTTCTGCGGTCACAAGTGTAATTTTTTTGCAGTTTTATATGGTAATTTGAAAAATCTGTAATTTCACATTAGGAAATGATTGAGCCTTGGATGTTAAAAAAAGAAATTTCCCATAAGGGGAAGAGCTGGATGTTTCATATAATCTTTTGTTTCTAAAATTGTTCCTAAAGTCTTATTTTTTGTGGCATTAGGCAGGAGCACAGTCTAAGGATCCTTTCATTCTAATATGCAATTTTAATATTTCCGAAAAGAAAGAACACTTGACTAGTACTAATATCTAATGTTTCAAGGCATTTATTTGTCAGGGGAGATTTTCTCCTTTTTTTCATGTTTAAAACGTCTCCCTGCTTACAGATTCAAACATAAGAGTAGATATTAGACAATTCCAAGATAATTAATCCTATCCTTGGATTTTTTAAAAATCCCTTTTGGGAATTAAAAAGATAAATACTAGTATCCTAAATATTGAAAAGCCCCAGAGTCTCCTTGTAGAGGTAATGCTTTTTCTCCAGTCTACATCCTAAGTCAGACACTTTTTCTGTTCGTGGCTTTGGATTTCTTCTCTCTTACCGATATAAAAAAAGTTTACTCTTTAAAAACAACAACTTTTCACTGACTGATTTCATCTCACAGTTGAAACCTGGCTTCATCTGTCTTGCTATGACTGTAAGTTGATGGTTATTTGAGTTGGGGTCTATAGAGAAAAATGTGGATACATTATTCTTACTCTATTTAGAGTCTACAGAAATGTTAGGGAGACTCAAGGAGAAACGGGTTTCCAAGAAACAGTTCAAATGTAGCTAGCATGGGTGTTACTTGTATGTTGGAAGCTTTATAATAAAAATGCTGAATGGGCTACCAGTATAAAGGTAAGATTAAGATTCAGCTTTACTTTCTACTTTGCAACCCAATCAATTAGCAAATATCGTTTGACCTTCTTGCCCTCGTCATCATATGTGGACCTTCTTCTCCAGCAACTTTCAGGGCGTGTTATCTTCCCAGCACTGACCTACAAGGTTTGATGACAGTCACAAAAGATTGTTGCCATCATCTGGTCCCACCATCTTTATCCAATCTTCTCTTCCTATGTATTTGAAGAGCTGCTCTCTATGCTTGTCCTCCTAGCCTAGAAGTAAAACATTTGGCTCCTTTCTATCTCCATACCTTCACTCCTTTTGCCTTCCCCTTTCTTAGGGAAAATGCTGACTTCAATCTGTGCCCATTGACAATGTCTCTCTCCATCTTTGGAGGTCTGGTACCGAAGGGGATTGCAATGAAGGAGATAACTCTCATTTATTGAAAGTGGAACGAGAACTCATTCAATCTTCTAGAAAGCCTCTTAAGATATTCTTTCTATTACTATACGGCAAATGAGGAAACTGAAAATCAGAGAGGTCAGCTAACTTTCCCAAAGTTTCCACTGCTGACTAGTGGCTGGGCATGGATTCAACCCCAGGCCTGTTAGCCATCAAAGCCTGGCTCTTGAAAATCACACTGTTCTATCAGAAATAATGCCACCTTCACTGATACCCCAGCTCCTAATCTCTCTAATTCCTCCAAAAAAGAGTGCTGACAATCTTTGTCACCCAGCACAGCACAGAAGTACATACTGAGAGCCCATTTTGCTCTGAAGTGTATTAGTCTTCATTCTCCACAGCTAGACTGCAGACTTTTTGAGGCCAGGGATCGGTCTTAATCTCCTTCTCTAAGCTGCTAGCATAATGTTTAGCAAACCACAAATCTTGAGAAATTCATGGTGATGCGTTATTCTAAGATACACTTACTGATTTTAAAAAGTGCACACTTAATTTGTATGATGAAATGACAAAGTCGTATATTTGGCACAGTTTATAGAAATAGGAGACTTAAATTTGGTGTTCCATTTAGCTACAGACTTTTAAATCCAATATATAAATTCCCAAAGGTCAAGTTTTGATCACTGTGAGGTTTTTTGTTTTTGTTTTTTTTTTTGTCACTTTTTTTATGAATTTGCTCCTTCATTCCTGCTGGCTTAGACTTACATTTTAATTTTGTGTTTAATACAATGAATCATGTCTAGTACAGACATTATCTCAAGTTATAGGCTGCTAGCAATATGAGGTTGGTGCTTATGGTCCTCAGCCCTTTATTAGCTGTACCCTTAGCCTCTTGGAAATAATTAGGTATTTGCACATTCACAGAAAGACACCCCGGTAACCAGGCATATCATGACAAATATGCAGACACAGTTAACTCATCTTTTCTTCTATTTTATGACATTAAAAATCTTAGGATTATTCAGCATCTCCAGGAATCTTCTCCTTAGCATTGACTTGAAATCTAGCTAATAAGCTCAAGTTCATCGGCCACATCTAGCCTCCTAGAGTGAAGGGAAAGGTCGTCTAACTGGTCAATACTGGACCCAATTACAAACCCAACTCAATGTTTTGGGTAACTCAACCCCAGATGAGCAAGGAAGATAGTCTGAACTTTCTTTTGTTCACGGCACATATAGACCAACTTATAAAGATAATAGATACCCATACACGAATACAACATTAATTTTCAAGTTTCAGCATTAGATTTTGAGACTCTGGGAACTCCGTCCATAAACTTAAAGCCCAGGGATGATTCCGTAATTTGGGAGGATAATCTGTGCTTGGTTTTATACTTATTCAAGTAGGAAATAATGTTTTCAGGGACATAGACGGAAACAGGAAAAATAAAAAACTACAAGCATCAATAATCAAAGTCGAGCTGGGCGATTCCTGAGAAAGAAGCATAATTCTTCTCTGTTGCTGCACATTTCCCTGATATCCATTTATCACCAATCCACTTTGCCTTATCAGGGGATTCAAAATGTAGTGGCCAAATATTAGCAACATACAACGAAGTGAAATGGCAAAATCACTCTTGATGTAGAGATGATACGTACCTAATCAATGAAATCAGCATTGATTTCACTGACCTCCTTCATACAGAGTTTACTGCAGGACCCAGATTTTGAAGTGTACCTTCAGCTCCTAGACTTTAGGTCCTGGCTCTTTCCCCACTGGCTTCTGAAAGCCTGGTGACATTACTGATTGGAAAGCCCAAATGCTGAAAAATTGATTGGAAGTTTCTTGCAGCCCATTTCCTGCAGAGCTAGATGTACAATGCAATAAATACTAGTTGTCCTGAGATGTATTTCTTTGGAGGGTAGTTTTATATCCCAACTTCCTTTGTGTTTATTCAGCCAAATGGAAAATTCCACAATGGTAGACTTTGCATTCTAAAAAATCAGTATAATGAGGGCAGTGAGGGAATGAGTAAAACAAACCAAAATAACACTTGGGCACTGTTTAGTTTCCCATCCTCTGAGACATTCCTCACATTTTTCATTTTTCTTGTAATATGAACTTTTTGAAATAGAGCTTACTGCAGATCATTAGAAGCCTTTAGTGTCACACTTTAAACACTCTTTACTTAGAAGCCCTATGACTGAGAAGAGTCACTTACATTTAGCATGGATATAATTAAACATGTTTCTGTTGAAAGGGGCATTCTCATTACAGCTAAGGACCACTTTAGAGTAAATTGAAATGGAAAGGAGGAGCATAAATGAGGTATAGGTAGCAAGCAGTTATTTCTAGGGAGGCATAAAATGCCAAATGTGTAACAATTATATTTTACAACCCCACATTTTAAAGACTTCATAGTATTTTAGTATATAAGAAGATTCAGCTGAAGCTTCGACTGCCCTGCAGAGCATTCTAGTGCATACTTGTTGCCCAGAGTCTTTTTTAAAAATGAAATTCTAACCACAGTAAAAAATCTCTAGACATTTCCAGAACAAAGAATTAAATATTTTGAGTCTACTGCTATTAATAACATAGGCCAAGGTATCAAAAGCATTCTAGTCTGGAGAAAATGTAGCAGAAGGACTTCTCCCGAACCTCTTCTATTTTAAAGTTGATTTTATGTTCAGATTAGATGACAGCCCTCTTACTTCTCAAACATATTATTATGAACCAGTATGCGGCGTGGTTGGAGGTAAACCAGAAAGCTTTGTTAAAAACATGGTGTAGGAGACTCTGAATCATATGAAATTAAACTAGGTTGTAAGCTAATGCAGCTATATCAACGTAAGACATACTAACTTACGTGATTGACTTTTACAGTGGAAAGAAAAAGGCTGTTTTCAAGCAACTGTTATTGCCTCAATGGAAAAAAAAAAATCAATGAAAGTGAAATGAACAAGAGATTTTGTCTGAGTTGCAGTTAATACCACTGAAGAGCTATGGATATTAAAAGGTCAACAAATAAATTAGCCAGAGTGTTATGAAATGAATGATTTGGCTCATAATTTTATTGAGTGAAAATTGTTCGCTGCCTATTAGACCAGGTAATTTTTATCTGGTGCCTCAATTACTGTCCCGTAAGCAATAATATAGTTGTAAGAGCTGTTGGTTCGATCGCGTGACCTCTGAGAAGCTGGCTAGGACAGCTGACTTTACTATGATGGATAACTAAGCTTGGGCTCCATGAGGTGCCAAGCTTCCCTTTCCTGCAAGGCGATCTCATAAAAGAAACATTACAGCTTGATTCATTTTACCAAAATGTTCGACTTTTCAAGTGTCAGCAGTTAAGTATAAATTGTGAACCAGGTATTTCTGAGAAGAGTTATGACAATGGCTTTCCCCTCTCTTTTTTTTTTTTGGTCTCCTGGCATTTTCTTCTAAATGGTGTCATGGTAATTGGTGAATGGGAGCCTGGGGTGCTTCCCGCCACAAATACAGTGAAAAATGGTGTCTGCACCCTTGTGACTATGACCTGCTTGGAGGTACAGAGCTGAACTTGGTAACCTCTGGCAGGATCTTCTTATTCCAATTCATTGTACTGGTTTAAGACCAACGCTGTGGGTTCGGTCCTGCTGAGTGCCTTGGAAATCGACTTTCTGATCAGGATAAAAGTCTCTGCTTAAAGAGAAAGCTCTGGACAGAGGTGCCTTTTTCAGGGGTAGGTTGTAAAGTCAGCACATGAAACAAAAACGGCCTAGAGTCAAAATTACCCTTGAAAATCTTTTAAGTCACCTTTAAGTCGCCAAGGCCCGGGCTTTTAGAAAACACAAAAAGCCAAAAATTAACTACTTCTGTTTCTCTTTGTCTTTTGGCTGTGGCTTCTCTTTCCCTAAGCCAAGGCTGAATAAATAACTAGCTTGAAAGTAAAAGCGCAGCTCAGTAAACAGAGATGTATTTGTCGTGTACACATACATGGATGTGTACGTGTGTGTGTTTGTGTGTGTGTATACAAATGTTTGTGCATTTGTTAGTTGCCTTCGTGAGTGGTCAGTGAGCCTTAGCCCTGAGGCAGTAAGAGCACACCCTGTGCTTAGCTGGCATCAGGCGTGTCAGCTGTGCATCCTAAGAAGCAAGGAATGTTCACTGCATGCGTACTGTGAGCCCAGCACTGCATTATCGAGGTATTATATTTTGGACAGATACTATATGGATACTTGAGTGATATGTTCCCATACTATACTTTATAGATACATAAGGGAGGCAAACATATAATTTGCTTTTGCTTCTTAAACTGTTGAACATGAACATCATTGGTTATTTTAGGTACCTCCAGACGAACAATATCTGTAAATGATAACTCTCAAGGCTTTACAGATGGTCCTGAGTATAACTGCAATTAAAATCCACTGCTTCAAGACTGTTGGGGCTTGGTACTTATTACTCTAATGCTCCATTGAAGTGTTACTCGGAGCTGAAAACAGTGAGCAAGATGTAAGACCTCCTAGCATCTCTGTTCCTAAGGGCTTCAGCCTTTAAGGGGAGGATGGTGGGTGGCTGGAGGTAGAAATGAGTTTGTCCCTTGTTTCTCCTGTCACCTACCTTTGACCTAATGAGTAATTATGTTCCATGCCCCTCTATGCAGGGTGTGATGCGAAGTAGGTTGAACTTAACCCTCCTGATCAAGAACTCAGTGCTAAAAAAGAACTTGAAAGAGTTCCAGCATTGAGCTATTGGAGAATGGTTATCACAAGTCCCTCTCCCAGTGACTGTGCAGCTGAAGAGGGAAAGCATGGCGGCCTAGGTTTATCTGCATGTGCATGTGAATTCTTCCTGCCGCTTCCACCCAGCTCAGCCCTTTGTGAGCTAACTTCTGTCTAGGCCACCACTTGCCTCCTTCGCTAACCAGGCTGGAAGGGTTTTAAGGTTGGTTTTGTGAATTGGCTTTTTTTCCTTAAAATTTCTTAATTCTGCTATGGGATATAGGTTCTGGATCTGGAGTCCAGTAGACTTGGCTCGAATCCATGTATTAGCAGTGTAAACACATGCCTATGTGTCCTCATCTGTAAAACAGAGTTAATACCAACACCTGGTTCAGAAGATTATATTTAGTTAGTGCTTATCAGGCAATAGCCAGCAATATTATTGTCAGTCCCCTCTTATTTTCCAAAGAACTCTGGCAAAATATATGCATTCTTACAGTCAACGTACATTGCATGCCTTGAGTGCTATGTTTGAGATGTAATCCTATTTTCAAAACCCTGTAAAAGACTCTAAGGGGACTACTGGTTAGAAAGCAGGGGAGGTCAGGAAACCTCCACTTATAGCTGCATGAGCTCGAGCAGGTTACGTGTCCTCTATGAACCTCAGTTTCCTCATCTCTAAAATGGGAAGGAAACAATAATGACAAGCTTTGCCGCAAAGTAAGTCAGCTAAAGATAAAATAACTAACCTAAAGAGGTAAGGGTTACAACTTCCACGGGGTCATCGGCCTTTTTAGTGAAGCTACCTACAACTTCTTTCCCCAGAGAAATGATATGCAGGCATTTGCGTGTGCATATTCATAATGCACACACGCACAGGAATTCTAAATGCAATTTTAGGGTTGCTAAAACTCCCCAGCTAAAAGAAATGTAAGCAGTAAGGGATACCAAGCCCCCTAAACTGAGCATATCAAATGGGGAAATGGAATCTGCCTGTAAGTCTTCTGGTGGACACAGGGGAAGGAGGGGGAAATGGACTGCATTCCATAGCTTGTGTTTTTGACAAGAGAATGTAGAGACAAAATGTTTCCTCGAATCAAACTGAAACGTGTTTTTTCTAAGAGCTGACTATACCATAAGATTTGCATTTGTTTCTGTGTTTTTGTCTGAGGAGGGTCACTTTCATTTCAGGATATAATGTTAATAGAGTTTCCTCAAATTAAAAAAAAAAAAAAGTAAATAAATGAGAAAGAGAGATAGCAAGAGCGAGAGAGAGGCTAGTGTCAGTGTGGAAGGGGAAGATGTTGAGTTTTCCTTTATGCTTTTCTGAATCCCTTAGTCATCCCCCTTTCTGCTAGGAGGCAATGTGGTTATGCAAAGATTTCTTATTTGTATTTTCACTGATGCGACTGCAGGTTTTGAATTACTGATAGTCTTTGCATAAAGACTAAAACAATAAAAGCATAATTAGAATACGTTGTATACAGCCAACTCCAGTTTTATTTTGCCCCAGCTCTATATTTATGATAAATCACTAAACACGAACACTCTTTAGGGAGGGTGATTTTAGGTCTCGTCTCTCCACTGAGCAAAAACAGTGCCTGTGACTGGAGTCTGAATTTCAATTTTGCAAGTGTACAGTTGAAGTGAATAATATTTGGCACAATACAGTGCACAACTGAGCCACTAAATGGCTGATTTACTAAATTATTATTAGATGAGCCCTTGCTGTTCCAAATGAAAGTGCAGTCACTGTCTTCCTTCATGGTGTGTTCAAATTGTTCTGTGTTTAAATATTCAGCATGAGGCTAATGTGAACTGATGAACTGAGACTATAAACATTCACTTTCAATACAGATAGAGCGACAGAGATGCAACATATCATGTGGCCCGCAGAGGTGAAAATGATTTATATTTAAGGATGTTGCTGCCTACTTCCATTACTTTAAGGTACTCTTAATTAGCCTGGTGTTTGAAATGACTAATTCACATGTACAGGGAGAGCAGCTTCATGGAGACTGAGATTTTCGATTACCAGTGAAGGAGAAGGTACTGCGAGGATTTGCTACCTCTGTATTTCCAAGGAAGCCTTGAGCTTCTTCATGGTGGGCTGGCCACACAGCACCAGCAGATTAGCGGGTCTGCCAGAGATATTATGGGGTTGACATTCACTGCATTCACTGTGTTTTTTGGAGACCCACCAAAAGGGTCCACAACTCCTCCTTCCCACCATCCACCCCCTGGTGTTCACCTCCCTTATAGTCCCAGCCTACTGCACAGCCACATGGGTACTCCCATCACCATGATGCTGGCTTCTTTACTGACACCTGCTGGAATGAACAACAACCTTTTGCTCCTTGGGCAAATAGTACCCTCCTCTCTCTTCCCCTTTGAGGGCAGTTATAGGCAAGCACTTAAAATACTGTGATCACTTACAGTAGATTAGAATTTTTTATTGGTGCTGTGTTGCCATAACAACATGAAGACAGCAGATGACTTAAGCTAAGCTTGCAAAGCAAAAGGCTGCTCATCTGGCAGTTTAAATGAATACAGTTCATTTCACAAGTTTCCCATATGGACTCTTAGTGTATGGTAATGAGGAGACCATATGGTGAGAGAAAATGCACTGAGAACAATTGGGTTCCACTGGCTGAGTGGGAAGTTGGAAGAGAAAACCCGGGTGAGAGATTCTGGTGTGCTCTCTGGGTTCAAGGTTTGGCTGAGGTTTGTTTGGGATGGTTGTTTTCCATAGGGGTTTCGCGTTTCTTAATCCGTTCCTTAATATGTCGGCTGTGTGAAATGACAAACATCTTGCAAATTTTGCAATATCGTTCATCACAAACTGTCAGCAGTGTTTGCAAATCTGACTTGCCAGATCTTTTAAATGTGTTGTTCTTAAAAGGCAACAGTACTAAGTTTTTAGACAAAGTGCAGGCAAATTTAAGCACTTCTGACAAGCAGAAACATTAACAGTAATCATTTTAAAAACACTTGCATCTTTTGCCTGCATGTTTAGCTGTAAATAATGCTAGAATGTATAAAAGCTTTAAAGTAAAAATGTAATAAATACTTTTTATTATGTTTCATAAAGGATAAAAAATGCTTTGAGCCATGTCTATGTGTTATCTGTACATGTGAACATATAGAGATGGATAGCTCCCGTTCTCCTTCCTACTAACCAGATTGGAGGCCTGGGAGGACAGCTTGAAAAAGGCTCTAAAGTCAATTCTGTACGATACATGCTTCATAAAAGATGAATATAAATGCATTAGTTAGACACGGTGAGCTAAATTAGAAGGTCAGTCAGGGCTGGGAGGGCTGAAAAATCACGCAACCAATGAGTATAATTACTCTTTTTTAAGTCTATTAAGTGGTGTTGTTCTACCAAGGCTCAGGGGTATAGGACATGAAGAACAAGATAAAGTAATGTGTATTTATTACTCCCACTGGATCAATTTCCCAGATATTTTCAGCCCCATAAAGCAAAATACACAAATGCAGCCTTTGTTACTTTTCTCAAACTGCTTTCTTTTCCCTAAAGGAGGGGCTGGCTCTTGGAGAAAAGATGCATTTGCCCTGAGAAGGTCCCCATGCCAAGCCTTCTCCATAGGGAAATGAGAGAAAGCTGGGGAGACTCTATGTAAGGACGGGGGCCAGGTGACTGCAGAGGAGAGGATAGAGACATGAGCCACCGAAAGGCAGGATTCTTTGGGTCTTCGTGTCTGCAGGAGAGGTGGGGACGCACCATAGTGAACACAGTGAAGCTACCGAAGCCTAAGGACCTGAGTTTTAATCGTAGTTTTCGCACTTGCTAGCTGTGATGTGATGTCGAAGCAAGTCACTCAGACCTCTGGGGACTCTAACTCCTCATCTGTAAAATGGGGAACACCCACGGTGCAGGGATTAGTGGCCCCCATTTACTAGAGTCTCGCTAGTGCCAGGGATGCCTTTTGGCATAAATTATCTCATTATCTCATTAACACCTGACAACAACGTGAGGCAGCTGCTCTACAGAGGAGAAACCTGAAGCGCAGGAGGTTGAGTCACGTGCACTAAGTAGCGATCTCATTTCCAAAACACACGTCTTTCTCACTTGACAGCCCACTTTCCTGGCCTCTGTACTCTTCGAACACCCCTTGATAATGCAGTGCTGGGCTCACAGTAGGCATGCAGTAAACATTCCTTGCTTTCTAGGATGCACAGCTGACATGCCTGATGCCAGCTAAGCACAAGGTGTGCTCTTACTGCCTTAGGGCTCAGGCTCACTGACCACTCACGAAGGCAACTGACAAACTGCAAGGGGCAGGGACACCTCTGACCTTGAGCACAGAGAGCGCTCCTTGCTCAATGTGTCTGGATTGCATCACTGCAGCCATCAGCATCTCAGAATTTCTGATCGACCACATTCCCCAGCCCCTCCACCTCTAAATTATAAGAAAAGTCAACCTTGACCCCAGAGTTGATCACATGTTCCTCCCCTTCCTGCCAGGATCCAGAAAGAAAGGCGAAACTGTATGAAACAGAACAGAATGCTGTGATTTAAAAACCTTAGCCTGCCCTTTTCTCCCTGTGTATATGAAAAAGGAAACCAAAAAACATCTGGGGTTAGCATAATTACAGTATTTTAAATTTGTGTGTACAGCAACTATCACTGATGGTGACTTTCAGGGGCAAAATAATTTACAGAGCAGGATTCCGCTTGCTCCCGTTTTCCTATTTGGTAAATGGGAAAGATGTCTGCAGCCCCAGCTTCTCTCGCAGGAGGGACTCCAATGAAACAAAGCAAGTCCAAGTTTTTTTGAAAAAGCACAAGCCTGTATACAAAGGCATATTATTATGGAAAGCTGTCTGCTTGGTCTTTGGAGCAGTTTCATTTGACAGAATATGTGGGTGGTTGTATGAATCTAGCTTTGTCTATTCACAAACACATGGGTTTAATAAAGAGGAGTTTGTTTTTTAAGGTGTGTGGTCCACAGCTCACAGAAACACTCCTGTTTGACAAACACTGACCATGATCCTAAGAAAGGCACACCCCATTTTTATCCCCCTAACAATGGACAGCAGGAGTATAAATCTCCCAAGTCCACAGGAATACCTTGTGCTGGCTCCATCCGCCACTTCCTGACCCTGTCCTTGAACTCTCGCTCCGCTTTAACATTCAAAGCCAAGAGGACAGCCACTCGGCTCTGAGTCACGCTGAGAGCTTCCTGGGGTGGGCTCCGGCCAGGCCTTGCACCATCAAGTGGCTAGATGCAAGCCGTGGAGTGTTTCCTTAACACACAAATCCATTGTGTCCTTGATTACTCTTCCCAAACCCAGGAAAAAAGGGCTGGAATTTCGCCAACAGGCCACCAGAGACAAAGTGACACGTGCCTATGCTGTTTGTTCAACATTTCTGGACATAACATGCAACCATTAAAGTGTTTTCCAAAGTAAGTACACAAAACTCAACCCTAGATTCCTATTTCCCTCCTTCCCTTTCAAATAAAAAAAGGACTGTCTGGTTTCTGTAGACCTCAATCATTAAGCCACATTTGTCTTCTAATTTTTAATAAATATTTTATTTGTTTATTATTTTTTTGAGACACGGTCTTGCTCTGTCACCCAGGCTGGAGCACAGTGGTGGTGTGTGTGTCTCACTGCAGCCTCGACCTCCTAGGCTTAACTGGTCCTCTCACCTCAGCCTCCCAAGTAGCTGAGACTACATGCACATGCCACCATGCCTGTCTAATTTTTTTATTTTGTAGAGATAGGGGCTTGTGATGGTGCCCAGGCTAGTATTGAATTCCTGGCCTCAAGCAATTCTCCCACCTTTGCTTCCCAAATTACTGGGATTACTGGCATGAGTTACCTTTCCATAAGTATTTTTAAAGTGGCAACTATGGGCCAGATGTTATACCAAGGGCACCCATGAGATGATCTCTCTTTATCCTTACATGATCCTCTATGAGTTAGCATGATTAATTATCCCCATTTTATCGATGAAGAAACTGAGGCACAGAGGAGAAATCGCATGCTCAACTGCTCACCAGGATTAGGAGTTCCTGCTCTGCAGAGATTGGGTGGAAGAGCTCTCAGAAGCAAGGGTCCCAATCTCACTCAATTGGCAAATCATAGTACCTTTTGTTGACTGCCATATAAGTCATTAAAAAGGTACAACATATCACCATCCCATTTAACAGATGAGGTCATTGTGGCACAGAGAGGTAAACAATTTTGACCTAGGTTGCACAGCTAGCAAGTGGCCAGTGTCTGAGTCCCACCTTGCCCGGCCTGACTCTCCTCAGTATCTCCAGTGGACTCTAGAGAGCAAATGCTAAAGCAAGTGCTAAATATAAAGTGAATACAGTGCCCAAATGGGAACAATGGGAAGAATCTGGCATTGTATCCACGGCTTTGTTCTAGTGCTCAGACAGCTAAGGTACCAACCATTAGTCAGGCCCACATCATTTATATCAGTGTGCTATAAAATTACCAGTTGTCTCATAGGAAATGCATGGGACCATGTTCTTGCTAGATAGACAAACCTAATGGTAAATCTCTCCACAGACCATCTACGCCGTGGGTGGAGACTGCTGTTTATTATTATAGTTAATTATTTAACATACTAAATAATATTAACCTATAGATTATTTAATTGCTTACCAAGAATAAATTGGGGTGGAAAAGGAAAAGACAGGACAGCACTTCAGTGGAAAGTAAGGTGGTTTCTGGGAAATTGAAGGGTGAAACTGAAGGTGTTTTCCCCCCAAAATCAAGATGCCTTTGCTCATCACAGCACTTCCTCTCTTGGAGCAGTGAGTGCCCCTCCTCCCCACGCACCTTGTGTCTGTGTAGTGATGTGAGAGGTAGATTTCTCCTGGACAGGGCCAGTTCTGACAGGTGGCTCCTGCCCACAAGGGCAGCCAGCACACAGGTAGGATTTGATGACAAAGTGATCCCCCAAGGAGGTTCACCGAGCTAAGAAGGATGGCAACTTCCTTTTCACAAGTGTTTTACAAGGATATATACACCTAGAAATGGTGTATCTCTAGACTTACTGTGGCAAGGAAGAGCCCTTGAGACTACTCATTCGATTTAATATTAATAGTTTTCACTTGTGTGGTAAATGAAGTTTTTTTGCTGTCAGTAAACAGTGAATGGAAGCTCAACTAATTCTGTACTTGGAACTCCTTTCACATTTACCTGCCGTCTCCTCCGAGTCCTCACAGAATGTTGGTTACGCTTTTCTTTAATGTACTATGCTATTTTTGGTTATGATTAGTTGTTTGGAACGCTCTACCACATAGAGCCCAAGTTCCTCAGCTACAGGGATAGGAATATCCCAGACATTCACAACAGGTACACCATAGTCAATAGAGGTCAATTTCCTTCTTTCTGCACTGGTAATTAATGACATATTCGTGTATGACATATATGACCTCTGTCTTGAATGTTTAATTTCTGTCATATTTGTTCCTGTTTTCCTAACTAGGTAGAATGCCTAAGGAGAGAGAGGTTGTTTTCTTTGTCCAGTCTCAAGATCTACCAATATATTTTGAGCTCTAACTATTCTCCTCTTGCCAGGACTAAGTACAGATCCTTGTAGAAGAAAATTTGGTGTTCCTTTTTCTTTTGAGAACTGTTAAGATATAGCGATTAAGTGCCCCAGACTCTAGGGCCGTGCTGCATAGGTTCAAATCTCAGTTTAGCAATTTACATGCTATGTGACCTTGGGCAAATTATTTAATCTCTTTTTGCTTCATTGTTTTCTCTTCTAAAATAGGAACAGTAATAGTACCTACATCATATTGTTGTTGAGCGGATAAAATGGCATAACAGATGTCAAAGTAAGCATGATGTTGCCTGGCACTTACGTGCTTGCTACTTTTATTATTACTTATAGTACCAAACACACAAAAATATATCATCTATGAACTAATTTTTATCAGTAGCAGCACTTTTCTGCAAATCACTCAAGTCCCAGTTTTCAGAGACTATAACCCAAAAAGTCGGCATTCTTACCTTTGGCAAACGCTCAGGGTCACCAGGGTGCCGAGGAATGACCTTCTGTAACCTCTGGAAACCATAATCGATGGTGGGTTCGTTGAGCGCTGCAATAAAGAAGTCACACAATTAGCACATTTTCAAGAAATAAAGCAGAACGTGGTTTGCAACAGTAATGGTGTGGAAATAACCAGGAAGTTCAAAGTTTAATTGATGCTTTCGAATTGGATCACAAGATGATTGTGTGAATGATCTCTTTGCTGAACTTTTCCACCATCTGCTTCTGCTTTATACCAAGATGTGGAGTCACTTGCCCAAAAGAACATTAGGAGTAGGTCTTGAGCAGTGTTGCTTTGGCCAAATTCTACACTCCTTATGTGATCATAAATAGAAAGTAAAATGGTATTTGACTTGACATTTTTAGGATTCACTTTAATTTTGTTGCTCAGGTAAAAACACTTGGGCTTTTTAAAATTCTGCTGTTTACAATGACGATATCTATACATTGTAAACAGCAGAATTAACAGGATCTACTTAACTGCAAAATCCCTAGTGGAGCTCAGCTGATATAATATCTCAGCACATTTAAACATGCAGGAGGTTGGTGAGAGCAGAGGAGAGAGTAGAAATGAGTCTTCGAGGTATGGAAAGCCAGTACCACCCCTGAGAGAGTCTGCAAAGCGGTGGATATTGAAAATGCCCTGATTCAGAACCCTTACATCTGAAATGATAGATCCTTTCACCAACATTGATGCTAGTTGGGACCAGCATCTGTGCAGTACTAGCTTAGGGCAGCTGAGTCTCCAAGAACAATCCTTGAAAAGGCCAAAAGAAGAGCAAACCTGGCATAACATTTGGAGACAATGGAGCTTGCTGTGCACACATTGACCACACACTCTTCAAAGCATCCTTAAATTAAATACATATTAAGTGGACTCTGGTCTATCGTTTTCAAAATTTCTCCCTGGTATGTGAAATATCCTCAGGCTGTCTCACGTGAAACAGTAGAAATGGAAAAGATGGCAGCTCCTACCCATAGCCCCCACATCCCTGCATTCTCTAAGTAAGGGGTAGGTGGGTGTTTTTAAAATTTCTTTCCTTTCTTAGTGTAATCAAAGTGTTCAACCACATATTTCTCACATGCTGAATAAAAAAGACAATCTTTGTAGTTCTGACATTTAGCTATACATTAGAAAACAAGTTGCCACATGCTTTACTTAAAATGCATTTCCATTAACCTAAATTTTAAAAGTAAGATTCATACTAGTACTAACTTTAAAAAACTGTATTAAATTCAAATAGGTCCCAAGGCTAATGGAAGCAATTTGTATACCAACCCAAACTGACTGGCCCACTTTTCAAAATACAGGTATGATAATCTTGTGGTTTTAAAAGGACATTTAAATTGAAAGACTGTGAATTTCGTACATAATTATACCAATGGAACCCTTTAACTTGTCAACTTGTAAATCTAAAAGGCTATCAATCATTTCTAAAGAGGAAATAAACCTTAAAATTCCTTGATTGACAGTGCTTACTTTTTATGTAAGGGGAAAAAAAAAAAAAGAAAAAAAAGGCTGCATAAAGTGGCCAGAAATCCATTTACAAAAGTACATTGTTTTACATAGGTGAGTAAAAAGCCAATAATTACACCTCCAAAAGACACATAAATCAGAGTAAGTACTTTTTCTTCACTTGTATATTTTAAGTTAGAGTGAACTTTAGGTAACTTTTTATTAAAAAGATTTTTTCCCCAAATGGAATGCTTATTGAAGTCATTAATAGAGTGGCATTTTCATTTAAGATAATGTAATCATTTTTGCAAACATGAGATTTAGTCAACCCTCCCCCCATTTCCAAACAGTAAACCTTCAACCTGTCTCTTGTGGAAATTAACTAAAATTACACCCAGGTGTACCAAATCTTTCTATCTATGCTAGTATATGAGTTAAGGCACAATATTTATTATTCCTTCCATTTTATGAATTACTTTCTAAACCCTTGAGAAGAATTCTTTTTTCAAATTAGACTTGTAGAGAAAATACCATAGAATTCTTTATGCGGAGAAGCTGTTACTCATAAAATCCACAGTATTTAATCAAGAAATGCATGAGAGAGACAGGAGTGAGCACCAAGGTTTCAGTTATTTATCATATCCACCCCCCACCCATAATGCTAATTGCCAACAAAAATGTTTAACCATAAATAGTAGCTTTAGACAATTAAATGCATCCTTTTAATATCGGAAAACATAATTCAGCATCCTGAAAATTCTAATTCTTAGGTTTATTTTTCATTCCAAGATAGCAATAAAATTTGAATGGTTGTCCCACCTCTTCAATCATTAGCATAATGGATTCCTATTGTGTCTAGAAACCCATAGTTGTTAACTGAATGACTGTCCGATGTACGTCGGGGAAGGATATGTTTCTCCAGCTATATGGCCAACTCACAGAAGGATGACTGACAATATCAGCAATTAAAAGAACCAATTCAAATATCATATGGAACTAATAGCTAAAGAGTGAGGAGAAGTCATTCTGTTGTCACAGAGTAATTGAATTAGACATATTAAACTCATTATTCAAAGAAAAATAAGGATTTACTCCAAGGAAGTGTACTATGTGAACGGAAATATTTAAATAGTAAGGCAAAGGCTTATTTCCCATGCCTTTATGATTTGCTCTCTGCTCATAGTTCTGAACAAGTTAACCTACCCTCCATACAGGTATTGAATATTACAATGGAATTGTCCAGTTCTGGAGACAAAGCTAACATTAAAGATGCTAGACAAAGCTGACTGTCCTAAATTCAAAGGAATCTGATGATTTATCTGATTGCATTGACTAGAGAAAAAAATTAAACCAGTTACTGAGTGGTGGGGGAGCCGTCTGACAAAGATTATTTTGACTGCCCTCACAGAAATTATCTGGGAAGTGGAGGATGGTTAATGTAAGGCACACCCATAGAATAGAATTTGATGCAATCCTCAAAAGCAATGTCATAGGTAAAAAAGCATTTACTGATATATTGCTTAGTTTAAAAGATTACAGGAGCATGTGTACAATATGGTTACTTTTTTAAACAGACATATATAGAAAAAGAAAATGTGTCTGTGTATAAACTGCCAAATAGTAGTTGTTTCTAAGTAGTGGGTCTTAAAGTGCTTTTCTTCCTGCTCTTTTTGCTGTGCATTTTCTAAATTTTCCACAATGAACATATATTACTTTTATAATCAGAGAAAAAGGCTAAGAGCAAGAGATTGTTGCTGTGATGGAATTTGACCTGCTTGTATAAAGTAATGACATAAGAAACTATGCTTTAAAAGGGGTCTGTATACCCTTTAATAACCTTGCATAGGTTATTACAGACCATAAGAAAAATAAGTAGTATACTTTTGGCCAGTTGTATAAATATGTGACTATTCATAAACTCTCTGAAAATCAACAGAGAGGGTAACAGTGAGGAATCATAAAGAATGGTATATTTATTTCATCAGTGGGGGTAGTCATACCTTAGGGACATACATCTACTCTGCAAGAATGTAATATAAAGTTAATCCTGCAACAAAGTGACCTCATTGTACTCAAGCGCAGGGCTCAGAAGGCACCAGAAGAAATGGGACTAACCAATTTTTTTCCCCTCAAACTTGGAACAATTCTGAGAATCTGGTAGAGAAAGAAAAAAAAAGAAGGAATTGGACACAACCACAAATAAAGAAGCATGAGCATCTTAGATTGAAAAAAGAAAAACAGATGAAGCTGTAAACTGCAAGAGGAATGGCATGAGAACAGCTTGTGTGGCCCTGCTTCCAAATACCCAGTCCACACTCTCTGAAAAGGGTTTGAGAGGGTGTCACCCTAAACCAGTTAGCAAGGGTAATCGAATAAGGAAGGAACATAGGTTTAGAAGAATCCATTATCCCAAATAGAAAAGCCTCAATGTTTACATCATGAGAATAAAATGGGGCCAATGTATGCATTTAAAAAATTCCAAGACATTAAACTATACATTTATTCAGTAATCATTTTTAGTGCTTGCCGTGTGCTCAAGGAGAGGGGGTGGCACTTGTAGGAATGAACTGTTTTGTGTTACAACACCGTAAGCCCTTAAAAACAAACTTTCTGAAAGGTACACATAATCCAACCCCAAAAGACAGACGAAATCCTCGACTTGCAGAGCTGGGATGCAGGTCAGCATCTCACAGCCAGGCTTCCCTCCTGCTCAGGAATCTATTGCCTGCTCCTCCTTAGAGTCACCACCTCTGCTCCTCTTTCTAACAAAGTCTTCACCAGGGTCACAGCACACTTAACAATCAGGCTATGGAGAGACCACAGCAATTGAATTCCAGCTGTCTTCCACTGACCCCTTCAAACTCATTTACTGGTAGAAAGATATTTACTGATCCTGCATAGTAGGACTTCTTGGAGTTGTGTACAGCTTATGGAGGGGTATATCTGAAATGTTCCTGCAAATACATAAAAAGCCAGATTAAATGCTCCTAAACAGGAGAGCAAGCTTGCAGGGCAGATGTTTCAGCTGAGATTTCTGAAGGATCCCCTCACCCAGAGCTGTGATTTGATATTGGGGAATGGATATTGGTGGTATGTATGTGCTTTATGCACCGGATGCCATTTCAACTGTATCGACAATACTACTTTTGAAAAAGTAAAAGTTTATTCAATGGTTATAAAAATCAAACCGTTTTATCTGGCTTTATGTTGGGATTGCTTGTGGAGAGCTTTAGGTTCCTTCCAGATCTCATCATCGCAGCTCCCCTAAAGGAAACCAGTAACTTTCTATTCCAAACCAGCCTCTCGGCCCTTCTCTTTATGGGCTTCAATCCAGGTGGTGGTCAAGACAGAACAGTTCTGGTTCTACAAAGCTATAATCTCTAATGTCCAGATGTGCATGCAGCATGAAATGCTATATGCAAAGAAAATCGAGATAATACAACTAGATTTTATGCACTCATCACGAGCTTCTAAAATTCAATTGAAAACTCTTTTTTCTTTTCTTTTCTTTGAGACAAAGTTTTGCTCTGCTGCCCAGGCCGGAGTGCAGTTGTGCAATCTCGGCTCACTGCAACCTCCACCTCCTGAGTAGCTGGGATGCACCACCGCGCCCAGCTAATTTTTTGTATTTTTAGTAGAGATGGCATTTCATCACATTGGCCAGGCTGGTCTCGAACTCCTGACCTCAGGTCATACACCTGCCTCAGCCTCCCCAAGTGCAAGGATTACAGGCGTGAGCCACCGCGCCTGGCCAAAAACTCTTAATAATAAGTGAATTCTAAGCAAATATGCATGTGGCCTTTTCATGCCTATAGTCTGTTTTTATTTATTAAAGAAATCCACCTCACAATCACATCAAATAAAGAAAATTCTCTGTAAGGGGATTTATTTGCAAATTAAAAGCTTGTAGTTAAGCCACATGCATTCTCAGTTATGAAAATTGATTTTTCTCTTTTTGGAGTTTCTTTTTAAAGAAGTCACTCCTCCGTCCCCCTTAACTTCTTGAATACTTATTCCTGGAAACAATGGAAATGAGAGGCTGCAGAGTTCTGTTGAGAAACACCAGGGGAAAAGTGCTTTGGGTGCCATTCCAACATTGGCTCACAGAGTTCCCTGCTTTTATAGCTCAGCGACTCACTGCCGTGCTTTCACATATTTCTGGGGTTTTAATTTCCTTTTTTTAATGGTTGTGTGACATGATGTCATTTTGACTGGAAATAAAAAGAAATGCAGATATTAGGAAGGCAATATTAATATTCTATTGCCATTTAATGTCCAAACAAATATCTGGACTCTATGCCAAGTAATAAATAAAACCTCATAGCAGAGGCAATGATAAAACTAGCACCTGGGTCTCCAAGCTTCCCTGGTGACTACTCTATATTTGAACTAAAGGAGTAACAGCACCACATTTCCCTCCAAGGCAGATCCATTCTGGGCATGAGAGTTATTACATATGTGTTAGGCAGAGCCTTTTTGTTCCATAATGGCCCCATTTTTCCCTCAGTCACTAAATTAACAACCAGAGGTAAACAATAAAACAGTAAGTTATCTTCACGAATCTATCTTTAAGACCGAGTTTAAAATATATAAACCGAAAAATCAACCAGAAACCTAAACAAGAGCCAGAAATACTGTTCACGAGGAAATTTGTTGCGTTTCTAGCCATTTGGATATTTCATTACCTGCCTAGATGCCTGATGCACAAACAGCATGCCAGGTCACCTCTTCCGTGGAAGCGATACGCTTCCTAAGAAACCTAACACCAAATTCATTGCAAGTGGAGCTCCTACTTTCCCGTGAAATGCTTTTACAGCCCGGCGCTCCTGCCTCCGGAGTGAGTGAGGCTCAGGAGGGCTTCGGGGGCCGGCTCACTGAACCAGAGAAAGCTGTAACTTTCTACAACAAGAAGGATGTCAAGACAAAGCCAACATAGGCAGAATTAACCAATATAGAAGCCCAAGGAAAATTTCCAAACTGCCTTTGAACACGCCCTGATTTCTTATTTGTAGGCTTCAAGTCACTTGAGGTATGACAACTTTGAGATTCAAAAGTCAAGCAAAGGAGGCAATACCTCTGTCTACCACAGGCACAATCAGAGGGGTTAGGTGCCTCGAGTGGCTCTGTCCTTTTTACAAGAAAGTGCAGCCAGGCCAACATGCAAAGCAAAGGCTGAAGACAGAAGGTGAAGGAAAAGCAAAGACCCTAGGAGGACAAAACAAAGCAGGGGCGTTTGGAGGAAGACTGGTGAGGGGAGAGCCTCAGGACCGCAGCTTGGAATGCAAATAACTTGTGTATGTTTGGAAATTAACAACTCTTGGAGAAGTAAAAGCAATCAAGAAGAAGAATAAAGAAATAAAAGACTTGCTTTGTTTTTCAAAATGAAATCATCTTACTGTTTTTCTAAATCTAAAAGTAATGTTAACATGATTATGATATAAAAAATTTTTTAAAGATGGGGAAACTACCGTAATATCCCACCATTCGCATAGAAGCATGATTTATATTTTAGTATGTATGCTTTCAAACATTTTCACAATACTATTTTATAAAAATATAGATTATATACATACTTATGCCTGTCTCTTTTTGATATTTGTAGCTTTCTATATTATACAGATGAACATAATTTATGTAGCAAATCTTCCACTAACTGGAATGCAGGGTTTTTTTCCCAAAATTTTCACTGACTTAAGAAGCACTATAATGAACACTTCTCAGGATAAATTGCTGGATAAAAAAATATGCAGATTTCAAGTCTTTCAATATACATTTCCTAACTATCCTTCATAAAATTTATGCCAATTTACATTTTGACAGGTTACTTTCAAAGGCATCTGCAAAGGAAAACTAATTTTTATGATTTTACATCTTAAATTCAATTATTCTCCAAGTTATAAGGACCTCTGAATATTGTAGATTTAACAGTCACAATGATTCCTTGCAGAGGTGTCATTTTCAACATACCCTGAGGTCATATAAGACCCTTTTTCCAGTCGTAGCAAAGTGCTTTCTAGAAATTATCTCATTGGTTCCTACAATATGCCCTTGACATAAATGCTAAAAATTTCCACTCCCAATTCAAAGGTGGGAAACTGAGGCACAGAAAAGTTGGTTGCATTTATTAGCACAGAAGTCTCATTGTTTATATTTTTACAGTGTTTGGCTTACTATTCCAAGATGAGTTATTTTATTTATTTATTTATTTATTTATTTATTTGAGATGGAAGTCTCACTCTGTCGCCCAAGCTGGAAAGCAGCGATGTGATCTCGGCTCACTGCAACCTCTGCCTCCAGGGTTCTAGCAATTCTCTTGCATCAGCCTCCCGAGTAGCTGGGGTTACAGATGTAAGCAGCCACGCCCGGCTAATTTTTTGTATTTTAGTAGAGACAGGGTTTCGCTGTGTTGCCCAGGCTGGTCTCAAACTCCTGAGCTCAGGCAATCCATCCACCTTGGCCTCCCAAAGCGCTAGGATTACAGGGGTAAGCCACTGTGCCTGGCCGACTGTTTTATTTTAATATTGATGAACCTCAATCTGCAGCACATTAACAAGTTCTGATACCAAATCAATTAAACTGCTTTTTTTTTTTTTTAAACTAAATATATGTGAAACACTAACAGGAATCTCTGTGCCCAGCTCCTGACATTTTACACATGAACAAGCCATGTGGTGGCCTGATTTTCTGTAAGGCTCATCATATCAACAAATACAAACCTTTCAGGGAGGCCACCCTAGTATTTTAAACTCACCCCCAAATGCTCAAGAAATGATGTTTTCTGTCACGTCAAGTTCTCCTTATGGGTCTAAGCCTAGGTCAAGGAGCTCTCAGATGCTGATTTGACTTTACAGAAAACGAGACACAAATGCTGTCTCTCTGACTGAGATACATTAAACCAATTTATACTACAGTTGGCTCGTATTTCCTAGAAGATGTGTGGTGAGAAGTCACTGGCAGCAGTGGAGCACCTCTTCATGAACAGACCCCTTTCTTGCTCTGCAGGGCTACACTCTTTCTAAAATGAGAAGTAGGTGGACTTCCAATAATTAGGAAAAACTGCTCTCTAATTGTAATAAAGTTGATGAGAAAACCTGCCCCTGTTATTGTATGTGATGTGCTCTGAACAGCATGCCCTTCTAGGAGTCTTAATTTAGAGTCCCAAATTTGATCCAAGTTGAAAACTAAAATTAAATCCCTCGAGCAAACAGAAGTTTAATGTACAGAATTTTTTTTTTTTTGGCTTTTCAATCCTTTTCATTCTGGGCCTTTTTTTATTTGGATCATTTATGATTAGGTTTCAAAGCCAAATTTTCTCCTTTAAATGAGAAGAGAAGAATGATTTCCACTGTGTAATGGATGATGGCGTTTAAATATTGGAGACCAACATATTCTGTCTTTCTTAACATTTAAGCATACATCCATAATTCTCTTTCCTACTAGCATGGTTTCTGATATAACAAGAGTAATATTACTTCTATAATTGTGCTTCAGATTTCTTCCCAAAGAGTTTTGACATTAGCTGTTATCGAGGGGGTAAAATCACCCAGCCTGTCTGATAAACATGTTGCCTTATAGCCCCACCCCAGCAAGTGCTGTGACACTGTACTTTTATCATCCAGTGTGTGTTCAGAATGAGCTTAGAACAGCAATTGCCGGGAATAGGCAGGCGATAAACCGCATTGATTTAACACATCTTGTTTTCAATCATGCTTGGATTTTCTGAGCACGCATTTTTCCTGTACTCTGGCTTGTAGCTTTTATCTGACGAGCTGATCCCTTTTCACTGGAAAATGAAAAGGTCGCACAATAAGACACGGTTTACTGGAACTTGAACACGCACCAGGGAAAGTATTTTAGATAAATACTGTCAGACATAGTGGAGCTGAATTTCAACAACACAATTGCTAAACAACAATACTTATTACTCTCCTAGAACAAGCCTACCAGCGACTTATGGCTCTCAGCAGGGGACAGCACCGAGTCGGGCTCCAAGGCGAAGAAACGCTTCTCTGAGCCTCATGCTAACCAAACGCGGAGTTCTGGGCTCAAGTCCCACTTGTGATTGTTAATATCATGGTTTTATGAGACAACTCAGAAAATGACTCCCACTGTTCACAGAGTCATTTCCTCCAAACCAGTGGACAGGTTTCAGGAGACTTGTAATGAAGTTACAACAGAGCTCTGCAGACGGTCAGATTGGGAAGGAAAAAACAAATCTCAAGAATAGTGATAAAAAAGTGACTCCAAATCATCCATTAATTCCACTAATAAGACAGGAAAGTACTTGTAACTGGAAGACCTCAGAAGATTAAGTAATTATTTGGTAACATTTTAATGGAATTAAAGAGAACTTCTAACAAGAATGCCAAGCGGACAGCTACAATGGCCTTACTGATAAACCTGTTTTTATCAGCCAAAATTCCAACTTAAATAGCATCTTGATTTAAAAATAAATGAAGTCAGCCTTCTTCAGTATTGACCCAACCTAAGTGATTATTTTTGCTGAGCATCTTGATCCTAAGAAGTCTCCCCCCCCGACTATTGTAGTCTAGAACCTTTTTCTTTTAACGCACATTTTGCTTATACGTTTATCCATTGTCTGCTTCAGAGCTCCTCAAACTCTCTCTGTTCACAGTACCCTGAGTATCTCAGCAATCCCTTCACAGCATCCCTAAGCCAAAAGAAATGCCCAGCAGTTCTGTTTATCAACTACTCAGTTGCGAACAGCTTAACCTTTATGTTCCAGCAACTTAGTAGGACATAAATATTCGAAAAAAACAATATAAAGAAATTGACAGAAAAATATAACATTTTATTTCACTTTAAAATAACCACAATTTACTAATGAAACATGTGTTCCTGTTGGGCACTACACAACTTTACATACCTCGGAATCAGACTGAACACTGCCACCCTCATTTTCTATTCCATTTTGGTTTTCACATGGCACTTCTTTTTAACCACAGTAACTGCTGAAAACCAGCTTTGCAGAGGTATGACACCATCAAAAGGATGGGATAGTGGGTCACGCCTGTAATCCTAGCACATTAGGAGGCTGAGGGAGGAGGATAGCTGCGGCCCAGGGGTTGGAAAGCAGCCTGGTCAACAGAGTGAAACCCTGTCTCTACAAAAGATTAAAAAATCTGCCAAGTATGGTGGTGCATGACTGTGGTCCCAGCTACTTGGGAGGCTGAAGTGGGAGAAAAGCTTGAGCTGGGGAGGTCGAAGCCACAGTGAGCCATGATTTCACCACTGCACTCCAGCCTGGGTGACAGAGCAAGACCCTGTCTCAAAAAAAAAAAAAAAAAAAAAAAAGATACAGTATAATGTACTATTGAATTTGGAACTACCTTAAATTAGTAGTTTACACAGTATCTGATGTACTTAAATCTGATGCACTGTTTCCCTCAAGTTTAAAATATCTCAAAGCATCCCAGTGAGCTTATAGGGGCACCTTAGTCAATAAGTCTAGAAAACATGGATTCACTCAGAAGCATCAAATTAATTAAATGCTAAGTGCTACAATGAATTCCATTCATTCGTGTGTATCTTTTCTTTTAATAATTACAACAGAAGCAGCAGCAGCAACTCACACTTCCTGAGGACTTACTGTGTGCCAAGCACTTTGTGTGAACTAACCTATCCTTCACAACAACTCTACAAGGAGGTGCTATCTTTATTCCCATTAGACAGAGAAGAAAACTGAGGCTTGGGGAGTTAAGACTTTGCCTAAATCCACAGAGCTAATGAATGAAGGGGCTGGGCTTCAAACCCGGGCAGTCTGCCTTGAGAGCCCTACTCTGAGCTCTTTATCAGAGCAGCCAAGTTAGGCCACCAACGGGTCGTCAGAGCAGATCTCTAATAATTTTAGCTTCCAGGACTTTTCCGATGCTACTTTTGTTCTTCATATATCCTTCTATCTACAGTCTGTTTTAGTCCATTCCTTTGTCTCAATTTATATTCCATGAAAACACTCCAGGCCTCATGTGACTTCCATTTTCCTAATAACACACTCTTCTTCCCTTTGTCCCAATCCTTTTGGAGTAAGACTCAGCTAGATTGCAGCCAGCCTACGTCATTGGCTGGATATATGCGCCTTTTGGAAAAGTCACTTTCATCCTTTAAGTCTTCCTCAACTGTAAAGTGAAGATTTAATGTGCTATTATTTGTACAGTGATTAGCACATAAATACTCAACAGGCAGTTGTTATTACTATTAATAGATTACAAGCCATGTGCTAGAAACAGGGGCAGGTGCAGTGAATACAAGACTAATTAGACATATTTACATATTTCCCACTCTCAAGGAACTCCAGAGTCTAGAGGGGCAGAAAGACACAAACAGAATTCTAAAACAGTGTGGCAAATACAACGGCAGGAAGACTCGGGATTCTGGAACAGTGGGTGTGTTTGACTTGTCCCTGGGGGTCAACCTTCCCCCTCTCCTTTACACTAACTTGGAATTACAATTCAAACAATTCTACCACCTCTGGTTCTCAAATATTACCCTGAAATTGAGCTCTATCTGGAATAGGATACAACCATTTTAAGATCTGTGAACACAGGGGGGACAAATAGGTAGGAGATACCTAATTAAGACTGGATTCATTTCTTGGGGTGTTTGTACTGTTTAATTAATTAAATAAAACTGCAGCCTTGCTGTATACAAGGCCCTGTGCTTAAGAAGATGAAAAGAAAAAAGATGTACAACACACAAGTCCAGTGCCCTGTGCATCCCCAGCTGGAAATGATTCCATCTGAAAAACTCTTCTAGGCACTGTGCCATACCCTTGAGGAGAACATAATGCAGTAGGGAGACAGGCCTGCCATTGGCTACCCCAAAAGATACAGAACTGTAACATTATTAATGTACAATAGCACTGCACAAAAGGAGGAAAAACGAATTCTCTGTAATAGAGTCAGGGAAATATTTAGCTCAAATATCTGAGTTGGGTGTGGAAAGATAAATAGGATTTTTCCACTGAAAAGGACAGGAAAAGCATTCCAGCCAATAGGAACAGAATGAACAACGGGAAAGAGATATACAAAGGATGTATTCAAGTAGGGTGGATGTTCCAGTTTGGGGAGAGCCTAGCTTAACATGTTGAGAGTGTGGTGTTAAAGGTTGACCATGAGTAACAGTATTGGCCTTGGTGCCTTGCTAAGAGCAGGTAGGCAACGAGGAGTCATTAAGATTTTCCAGACCGTAGGAGCAGCACAATCTGATCTACATTTTAAAGAGCCGTAGAAGTAAAATGAAGGCTGGCTCTTAAAGGCAGCATTATAGCAATAATCCAAATGGAAAATAAAAGACCAACTAATGATGGGGTGGTCATGGAGGAAAAAGCAGATTTCAGAGATATTGTAGAATAAAATCTACATGACTTCAGTAATATGCCAGATATAAGAGGATAGGAAGAACGGGGGATGGCTGACATTTCTAATTTATCTGACTGCGTGGAAACTGGCCAATGAGTGGAAAGAAAACTATTTATGGGAGGAAAAATCATCATGAGTTCAATTTCAGACATGCTGGAATTTAGGTGCCAGAACAACAACCAGGTAAAAATATTTAGTAGACAATTGAGAATAAAGAAGAGAAGCTCAGGCTGGGCGCGGTGGCTCACCCCTGTAATCCCACTATTTTGGGAGGCTAAGGCAGGCGGATCA
>NW_016107606.1:2408503-2411821 GCF_001604975.1 Cebus imitator
CACCATGTTGACCAGGATGGTCTCGATCTCTTGACCTCGTGATCCACCCGCCTCGGCCTCCCAAAGTGCTGGGATTACAGGCGTGAGCCACCGCGCCCGGCCCGTCTTTTAAGAAGAGGATGGAACTAAGTAAATGGCTTAAGATACCCAATGATGTCCTACTTCTTCTACCCTAGATTTGGACTTACGATCTGTCTCCTTGCCACAAAATATTGACAAAATACAGTGTATATGTAATCAGAATTTAATCTTCCCCTTTGGATGTTGGTGGTCTTAATAATGGTCCCCAGTGTCTTATAATCAATAGATGTTTAGTTAAGCAGTTCACTTGTTTTGGAGTAACAGTTATTGTGTGGGCAATGGGTATGTGGCCACTTCCGCAATAACCCCAGGTCTCCTGACAGAGTGAACACTACAGTCACATATTTGTTGCTATTAGCTCATGAGATGGTGGAAACCAATTTTGAAAAGCAAGTAATAAAGCACCACATAAAAAATAATGGTGTAATTACTCCTCGGTCAGGTAATACCTACTGTGATGATAAAAACCAAAGCGAGCACCAAGCATCGTAAGTGGGTTTGCTGTAAATTTGACACTGGTTCTGACCTTCAGCAAGGAAAAGGTTTGAAACCACCCAACTAAGCCATGTACACAGAAGACTCTTTGTGCCACGTATCTTTACCAAGTCTCTGTGTAAAAGCATTTTAATGAATTTATTTCATTAGTGCCTCTGTCAATTCTCAAGAGCTGAAGAGACCGGACCAGTTGCTACATTACGGACCCAAAGGCTTTCGTAATCTCATCTGAATTTAGGCCCCAAGGAAAGGGGTCTGTGAACTGCATCAGGAAGAAATTGCCATGTGGATATAATTTGTTATCTAAATGTAGAGGATAAAGAAGGAGGGTGGGGGTTCTAATGGAACATGGACCACACTGCCCAGGAGAAAGTGAAGATAATGCTGGCTGTTTGCTGTTGATCACAAGCAAACACTGTGGTAATCCACTAACCTAAGCAGAAGAAACCAATTAGCCTCCACCTTCAGGCTCTGATTCTTCCCCCCAACCCCCCCCCCCCCCCCCACCCCATGTCATCCCAGGTGCTAGAGAGGCTTTCCTAATTCACATGGAATAATGTGGGTGGGTGTAGGGAGTGAGAGAGAGACTTAGCCAAAGTTATTCCCTGAACTTTTAAAGATAGGATAGCACAGTCCATATTTAAGGCCATCGTGATTAAGTTTTTATTACTACCGCTTTGGGTTATTTCCAGCTTGGGGGAAGACTCGTGGTTAATATTTCTGTTTAGCTTGTCTAAGAGCTGCAAATGGTTCTCCTAAGGTACATGCATCATTAGAAGCTTTCATGACAGGATGCTATTAGAGCATAGCATTTGTCACAGCCCAGGATGAAGCAAAAGTAGGTTAGCTTTCACTAATAAAAGTGACAATAGGTTAAATTCTCAGTGGCAGCAACTTGAATGGAGACATGAGAACTCTTATACCCTGATGGTTGGTTAGAATTGGGTACAAGCTTTCTGGAAGGCAAATTGGCTATTTTAGATGGGGAGGATGAAATAATTGTAAGCTTACAGACTGAAGCTTTATTAAATTCGGAGGCATCCCCAAAAGTAGGCCCAGTAGCCACACAAACTATTTTTTCAAGTGGGCAAACTCCTTTGTAAATGCCATCTAGTGTTACAAGAAGACTTGTTCTTGCTAAGATTCCTCCGGACCTCTTTTTCCTTCTAACTGGAATTAGAGGCTTAAGTTTCCCAAACTGAATCTTTCATTTCTCTCTATATTGATGGATGCAATGGACCTGCTTAAAACCAACAAGGAAAAAAAGTGACCCTCCTTCTATACTGTCTCTCTAATCTTCCTGTTCCTATTGAAGCCTGGTGAATTTAGAGGAAATAAAAATACGTATTTAGCTCCATCTGTGGAATTCACTTTGTCTGAGGCCAGCATGTCAGATATTGTTGCTGGCTTTTCCAGAGGGCTGGGACATATCTGCAGTGGCAGGGATCGGCTTGATAAACTGCTGACTTATTCTCAAATGGAAATTTTTTTTGATTATATTGGGACAATAGGTACTGTGACCCTTTAAGGGCAAAATCAAACATACTAGATTGCATTTTTCAAAAGCTACCAAAACAACTTTTAGATACAAGTACATTCTGCTAAGTCTCCCTTCTAACTCTAGAATTAACGGATTGATTCTCATGTGGTCAGGTAGAAAGGCAAAGGCATATCTATCTACTCAATCCACTTCAGAACTTTATTGCTTCAAAAATCTTCCTTCAGCAAACACAACCAGGCTTGGAAAGCCTAAGTGATCAGTACAAGATCAACAACTAGTCGAAAGCTGAATCACAACTAAAACTCAAGGTTGAACCTGAAGAATGGTCCTCTGCACCATTCTTCCTTGTAAGCCTGACTTAAAATAAATAGGATCATTTGTTGAGAAGCGGTTCTGAGCATTTCACTTTTGCAAACTTATTTTTTTTCCTTCATATACCTCAAGAGGTAGGTATTCCTATTTCACAGATGAGAAAACTGTGGCTGCTAGTCTTGGGTGAAGGACTGGTAGCCAAAGAAAAGAAATGTGATAGAATTATACCTATGGAAAAAGACAACATCAAATCTGTCATTCAGATGACATCTTCCTATACATGATCTCCCTCCTATTACTGCTGATCATTTCAAAGCCAAATGGCCCTGCTATTTTGTAAAACAAACACCAACTAAAAGGAAGAGAACAAAGGTTCCTAAAATCAACATACTATGATTTTACCTACATTCTTGTAATGGAAATGAGATAAGGATAGTAGTTCATAGTAACTGATGTACAATGACCATGTGCCAGCGACTGTGCTAAGCACTATATCACAAATCAATTCTTAGCTGCCTCTGTGAAGTCTGTGCTGTTATTTTATATTTTACAGGAGGAAGACCCTGAGGATGACAGAGAGGTGACAGCTTACCCAAGTTTCACATCAGTAAGAGCTGAACCAGGATTCAAACTTGGGCAGGCTGTCACTATACTCCCCGGACTCCTCTCGGATGGACTGCCCCTGTGGAAGCATTTAGCTAATACATTGGAAGCAATGGTGTTATCTTTCCCTTCAGGGCAATGCAGGAGAAAACAAATAGTAAAAGATGCCTACAGCAAAAATATCTGTCTTCCACTTGAAAAATATAAATGGGCCGGGCGCGGTGGCTCAAGCCTGTAATCCCAGCACTTTGGGAGGCCGAGGCGGGTGGATCACGAGGTCAAGAGATCGAGACCATCCTGGTCAACATGGTGAAACCCCGTCTCTA
>NW_016107606.1:2411998-2532921 GCF_001604975.1 Cebus imitator
AAAAGAAAAGAAAAATGTATATCCACATAGGCTATATAAAGACAAAAGTTTTTAACTTGGTTAAGACAGAAGTTTTAAAAGGGAAACTTGCCAAAATGGATTGCGCTTAAGTACAAAACCAGTTTCTGTGAGGTGTGTAGTGGTGATGTCACCCACAAAGAAGATGGAAAATGATACTTCTCCATTATCATCTCCCAGCTTGTTGAATCTCACCTGGCAAGTTTTCCCTCATCGAGTAAGTTGAAAATGGTTATGGAATCCAGAGGCAACTCCGGATAACACGGGTGGAATTCTGATATGCCTTCTTCATTAACTGCTCATACCCCGGAAATGAGAATAAAGCCGCTCTTCCTGGGGAGTCTTTTAACTGAAAAACTAATGTTAATTGAATGCACACATCAGTTGACTATCTTCAGATTCGCAAACCATTAATGCCCCATTTTCACAGAGTGTCTTCTTTCTGGTTTGTCTGAAGGCTGGTACTCTCAGGGCTGTGCTTAGAGGAATGTGAGATTCAGCAGGAATATGCAGGGGACAGGAGAGAAAAGAAGAGAGCATATTAAGTGCTCATCTTCACAACCAAACGACTATTCTGGGGCTGAGCAGCAAGAGCGTCAAATAATGCTGCCCTTGCAAAATCAACATCCTCCCTTCTCCGCTCTGAGTCAGTGGCAAAGGAATCACAAATAATGCCATTCTGCCCTCTGAATACCAGTTAAGCAGCCTTCAGATGTGCCTACTGAGGGAAGACGAGGCTTGCAAATAGAGCCTTGCAGATGTAAAATGATTAAAGGAGGGGAGAAGAAAACTAATTGCAGATTTCTCTCTTGAAATATTTGGCCCGTTTGAAAGTTCCACTTTGTCTCTCAAGAGCAGAAAAACCTAAGCAGGAGTTTGAGGTGTGTCTCCAAAGCAATCTTGTCAAGTTGTGACCCAGAGCATGGCAGTTCCCTGTGCAAGAGGGCCAGATTGACTGCCCTTCCATGCCAGGAGAAGAAAGCTGCTTTATTTTATTAGTATTATTTTTTGAGACGGAGTCTCACTCTGTCACCCAGGCTGGAGTGTAGTGGCACGATCTCCACTCACTGCAACCTCCACCTCTCTGGTTCAAGTGATTCTCCTGCCTCAGCCTCCTGAGTAGCTGACATTACAGGTGTGCACCACCACGCCTGGCTAATTTTTGTATATTTAGTAGAGATGGGGTTTTACCATGTTGGTCAGGCTGGTCTCGAACTCCTGACCTCGTCATCTGCCCACCTCAGCCTCTCGAAGTGCTGAGATTACAGGCATGAGCCACCGCGTGCAGCTAAAGCAAGCTTCTTGAGGAAGCACATACCTCTTCCTGAGTACGTAGCCTCTCAAAGTCACAAGGGTATGCGATTCTATATCTCTGCTGCTGAAGACATCATTTACAATTGGACTTTGTGAAAGACAGAAACATATTTAAGTTCTTTCTGAATTTGGAACTAGATGGGTCCTATCAAAATTGATTTTCTAATTGTCACTAAAATATAGGAAACCATGAAGAAGATCCACCTCCCCAAATATGCAATGCCATCTTTTTAGATTTTCTGCTTTTGGCTTGGAAATAAACTCAGAATCTAATAATGTTCCCCTTGGGCAAAATTCTAAAACCAACAGTGACCAGAATCCTGTAAACATAGAAAGAGACTCCTAACTCACCATATTCCTGGCCTTGAAACTTTGCTGTGGAAAGCACCACTAAATCAGGCCACTTGAGTCTAGGATCACCCACACTACAGTGAAGTCAGCACTTGGTAGAAAACTGTGAAAGTGGGCTCTAGCATACCTCCGAGCAATGCCATTAGTTGTGACATAGTCAATAAGCTCCCATAGAGTTTAGGATTTGGGGAAAACAGGTAATAGTTTTATATTACATGAGGGAGATAAATATACACTGAATAATAGCAGTGATGAGTTTCCTTTACATAGCAGGAGTATTTTCCTGGCTGTGGGATTTAGCATATCAACAAAAGAGGTTGGCCATGCCACTTCTCAGAGTTTCATTAGCCTGCTAGAATATTTAGAGGTCTGGGCCAGGTAAACTAACTCTCCCATGTTTGTGCTGAAGCAGAGGTACCATAGACAGGTCCCATTCTGAGTACTGAATTATCTTGTCTCATGATGACATCAACACTGAAACTACAGAGAGCATCTTTTGTAGTCAACAATATGGGACACTGGATTTTTATCTCCCTTTGGACAATGAGATTATGGTTAGTATAACACTGGTGAATCTAACATCAATGCTCTATGAAAAATTGTCTTATGAAGGCTAGAGAGAAGTTGGAGAGGGAGGTACACCCAGTTATAGATACATAAACACTGAAAGAGAAACTGAAATCAATTCTGTAAACAGCAGAAGTCAAAGCATCATAGTTGTCATTAAGCACCTACAATTTTAATATTCAAACAAGATATTTCCTGAAATATCACATCAATTCTTAAAGGAGAGCTGTTCCCACTGGGGTTTACTTGTGGTCCTCTGTCTGACATCCATTAGACGGGCTCCCTGTCTTTAGTAGCGTGGGTTCAAACAAATGGTAAGAGAGGAAATAGATTCCATTCTCTCTGTTTACTTTATTACTATTGATTTCTGAATTCCCTCCGATCTATTTCCTAACTGAGCAGATAATATACATTTAGTACCAAAGGTAATTACCCAAAATGAATCTAGTTTGCAACTGGGTGATAAAAAAGAGAGAAGACACTGATAGATTATATACTTATCATTAAAAAGTGTAGCTGATTGTATTAATATATATACAAGAGCTTTAATATTCTCACTTTATGGCTAGATATAATTTCCTAGGCTAATCATGAGTTCATGTGTACACTTGGACAGATTTTATGTCTACTCTATATTTTATAGCATTATTTTATATTGCAAATAATAAAAGCATTATAGGAAAATATTAATTCAAAAAAAATTTTTTAATCTACCTCTTGCAAAAAAAAGGGAATCATTTGGGCATTTAAAAAAAAATCTTCAAAAAGGGCTAGAACATTTAGTTACCACAAATTACAATGGTTTTTAAAGCATCAAAGTTAGAGAAAAGAACAAAGATTGTATTATTATAAAAGTATATAAATAAATACAGTAAATCCCCACTGTGGGAGACGATGCAGCGTTTTAACATTATGTTTATGAAGAAATTTTAATGCATGGGAGAATGCTTATTAGGCTATGTGAAAAAACAAGATATAAAACTGTGTATGTGTAAACACAGACAGTATAACCACAAATATGAAGAATATGTTCATATATATTTGTTATATATAGAAAAATATGAAAGACATATATGAAAATGTTTTTTGTGGTTACCTCTGGGTAATGGGTATTGGATGATTTTAACTCTTGAAATTCTGTCTTAGTTTCTTCAAATTTTCTAAATCAGCACATATTATTTTTATATCTAAGCAAGTATTAGAGAGATAGGTGAATGAAACACTTGGATTGAATGGAAGGTAGGACACAAGTTTCGTTTGCCCCTGGCTCATAATGACTTTAGGGCCTTCACATGCCAGGGACTCCTGTACTGATGCCTCTTTGGAAACGTGCCCACCTGCAGGCAGAGTAAGCTTGAATTCTGCAGACTCCTACCAGATATGTTCAAGCGTCATACACTCAGGGATCATCACACTTTTAAAAGACATATGTAGGGACATGGATGAACCTGGAAACCATCATTCTCAGCAAACTGACACAAGAGCAGAAGATCAAACACCGCATGTTCTCACTCATAGGCGGGTGTTGAACAATGAGAACACATGGACACAGGGAAGGGAGCACTACACACTGGGGTCAGTTGGGGGGAAATAGGGGAGGGATGGTGGGGGGTGGGGAGCTGGGGAGAGATAGCAAGGGGAGAAATGCCAGATGTAGGTGATGGAGAGGAAGGCAGCAAATCACACTGCCACGTGTGTACCTGTGCAACAATTTTGCATGTTCTTCATATGTACCCCAAAACCTAAAATGCAATAAAATAAATGGGGGAAAAAGACATATGCAGTTATAGAAATATTGAAGGACTGAGGAAAGTGTACAATGGAACAGTTAAGAGGATGAATTCTGGAGTCAGATCGTCTGGCTAGGCTCCTCCACTTACTATTTGAGTAATTCTGGCAAATGACATAATCTGTGTGTCAATTTCCTTACCTGTTCAACCAGGACAGTCAAATGCCTTCCTTACAGAGATGTTAGGGGAGTCTGTGGGCTAAATATTTGTAAAACGCTTAGAAGACTGTGTTACACAATGAGCACTTATCCATTAAATGAATACATTTTAAAAATTCTGATATACTGATCAGAACCAACTTACAAATGAATAAATGGACATGGTCAAAATATTTACAAAACATTTGAGCTTTTGTAAATTCCTGAGGCAAGGTACAATTTCTGTTCAGCTTAAGTCTAGGCTTAAGATTGCAGTGGTTTTAGATGGTTTCTTTTTACTGCCAAAGATCTGTTCATCCATACATTTCTATCCAGAATGATGTTGATAATGCTAAAGTTCAATGGAATAATTACTATGTACAGTACTATATGTAGTGTTTTGTTCCCCACTCTACATTTAGATTCTAATAGATGTGAAACTAAATAGGTATTCAATAAATGTTTACTGAATGAAAGCACAAATGAATGACTTCACTACAGCTGCATCAAGTTGTCTAAATATGAGCATATTTCCACAAAGGAGCCATTGTTAAATGAACTTCCTTTCTTATTAAGAACTAGGATTGAAGTATCAAATTTCCTAGAATCTAAAACTTTTTACAGTTATGACTTGGAAACAATTAGATGGCAAGATTAAAAGGGGAAAAATTATTTATTCCAAGATAAAAAATAAATCACAGCTTAGGACTTGAATATCTTCACGAATCCATTTCTTAGGATAAGGATGCAGAAAGTTTTACAAGTGGAGATACCAAGACAGCAATGGCAGCACCAATAAACAGAAAAAGACAGTTCATCTCACTAGTTCTGTGGTTTTCTCCTACCCCATAGAGCGTGACAAGAGAATGTTAAAATAACTGAAATCAAGAACAATACTGGAATTAAGAACAGTCTACAATGACAAATTTTTACTGTAACAAATTTCATTACTGAGTGAGGGAGGAAAACAACTGTTTTTAGATACTGTCCATTGTTTTCTATATATTTCAAAGCACCTCTTCACAAAGGTAACTTTCAAACTGATAGTGTAACTTTTAGCGTTTTGTAGAGATCTTGGCTCCAATGTAGCAAATAAGAAGTGAAATGTCCCACGGTTGTAAAATCTTGATAAGTTATCCGTGTCATTCTGTTCAAATGTGGAACTGCTCAAACCACACAGATAATTATAGATGACCAGATTGTAACTGTTTTATTGCTTCTTTTTCCCCATAAATTTTAATTTTGGAAAGTTAAGCGAAAAATGTGGTTTCAGTTTCCTACAAATTGCACACAATTTGGTTTTAACAAGAAATAGAAAGAAAGGGTATGTTCTTTAAAGTGAATCATGAACTAGAGTTTGTTTTCGCTCTCTCAACACCGCAAAAATAATAAAGCGCAAAATTTAGACAAGATGCCTTACAAAATGGAAATCATGAACTATAGTAAGCAGAAAGTAATTTTTTTTTTATCTAAACATGATTTCAGAAATCTAACGGGATAATACAATTGAGCTGTTTTTTTTTCCTCTGGTGAAGCAAGCTAAAGTTAAACAAAAAGAGAGAGAGAGAAAGAAAGAATGAAAGGAAACAGGAGTAGACGCCGACAATCTTAATACATGTAACAGGAAATCTGTTAATAAGAAAAGCTGTGCATATCTCCATCTTACTCTCTCCACAACTGTCACCCACGACAAAAGAACTATTAAGAACAATTCATTTTGAAACTATTTAAGCACAAAGCTAGAAACAGGATGAAACACAAGAATTTATAAAGGAACTTTTAGTGGAAAGAAATTCTAGCCTTCTGATGGGTTCTGGCTATACTCGCAGAGTTAGACCAGCGTGCTTTCTTGATTCAAGGCAGTGGTCTGCTACAACCAGCATGTTAAAGACAGGAACCTCATGAAGTTTCTCTGCCACACCAAAACCACGGCTGGAAAGCAAATAAGGAAATCAGTCAACCAATTTTTTTTTTCTCCTGTGTGCCAAACTTTGAGTGAATGTACTTTTCTTCCTTAAATTGATCACTGCTTTCACCTTTTCAGCACTGTAGATTATTGTCTATGTGTTAGGCAAAATATTCGAGTAAAAACTATTTCATCAAAATTGTTTATCTTCATTGATCAAATTCTCCATGGCCTGGGTTACTTAATAGCACTCATAGCTTTCTCAAATTTCTACTTCCAAAAATGTTTCCTTTCAGACACATTGTGACAGCCACAAAGCTTACCTGCATGAGTATCCTATAAACAAAGCTGTTGTAGACCAAATGTTAACGTGTGTCCCTGGTAAATGCTGTAGCCCTAACTTTTCCTTTCTGGCCAAAGTATAGTATTTGCTAATTTTTTTCTAACTGGGGTTTAAAGTTGCAAGTCTAAAGTGCTTCTGACTGTTAAAACACGAGGCTCTGGCTTATGAAGGTCCAGTTATAAACTGGGACTTGGCTCATATGAAGTATTACTCATTGACCAGTAATCCTATTAGTCAAAACTAAACTTTCAGTCTACTACATATTTTACATATTACTGCGTGAAGCTCTAGCAGAAGTTCACCATCCTAAATAGCCTTTGAAGGCTTCACAATAAACAAGAGGTGATTTACTCTCTTGAAATATAAAAGCTGACTTTTCCCACCCAAAAGTCAATAAATCTTTGGTGTTGGTGAAAGGCCATTCCCTACCTGCAGCAATCAAGTTGTGCAACCCTCAGGCAATGACTTTTCATTGAGCTTAGACCTGGCTGACCACAGCATCCACGTACATCTCAGTCCCCAGTGCTCAGCTGATGGTACAGTCTGATCGCCACAATGTTGCAATAGAAAGAAAGGATTTTCTAGCAAAATGCTGGAAAGCTTCAATACACTAAGAATCCACACAGAGCCATCTTGAGAGGGAAGCAAGTGATATAGTTTACTCGTAAATCCATGGTGGAGTATTTTTCATTCATTCATTTATTCTTTCAACAGCCTTTCCACAAGAGCCTCCTCAACCTATGCCACCCACCAGCCTTGATTTCAAATCTATGGTATCAGATTAGATTTTTTTCTAGTTAGAAAAAGTATTAGCAAATACTATATTTTGACCAGATCAGAAACACCATCCTGACCTGACAAGGACTCCCAAATATTTGGTTCATTGTAATAAGCACCTTATTTCTCTGTAAACAAAAGTATTTAGATGACAATGGATGAGTACTGGAAACTCTGCTCAATTCTGTGCAAACAATTATAATTGCAAGGAGTTTTTTCTTACTCAAAATGGAATTCAAGCGAGTGCTCAGGATTTTCCATAGCATGATAAAGAAAACAAAAACACCCTAAGAAACCTCAAATCTCTCATGAGAGGTTGGGGAGAGAAGGAATTAAGAGGACGGAGAGGGACAATGTCAACAATGAGTTTGGGAAATCATTTATCTAAGGTCCTGGACTATTGTAGAGCATATTATGGCTGAGAGGTAAAATTAAAAGGGGACAGATGATGGATGGTGTAGAGTTTTTCTTCTAATTTCTTATGATACCTACTTTTCTTATAAACTAATGTTTATTGTGTTGTTTTTTTTTTCATATAAAGACTGCCTATTGTCCATTTTTAAGAAGATGGAGCTCAGAAATTAGGGAAAAAGTAGAAAACACACATTCAAAGTGATGTTTCCTACCCTGAGCACCCTGGCCATATCCCTCCCCACTTCTCTAGTTCCCTGGACCACAGGTTGGGCTGTCTCCTTCCTAGTCATTTACCTAGATTTCTACCAGAGCATTTTGCCACTTTGATTTGCATCGTATGCCAGCACAGCCTGCCCTCTGTTCATACTAGCTCTGCACCTGTCTCCTATTTTATCTTAGTTCTCTGCACCACACTTTGCACATAGTTGACATTCAATAAAAGGCAGAGAATGAAATTCAAGAGACCAGTAGACTTACTTCTACTTTAGGAAGTTCATTTTATTTTCAAGCTCCTAAATCTTTGGGATTAACTAGCTGAAAGCCTAAAAGTGAAAAGAAAGACAGGGATTGTGAAGGCATTTTGAGATATTTGATGGACTTAGAACTCCCACAGAATTTTTAAAAAAGAAAACAAAGCCTGAGATCTGCAAGGGCCTTGGTACAATGCCCTTGGAAGGAGACAAGCTTCATGGAAAATGGTTGCCATGAGAGGATTTTGGGAGAACCTCTGTGAAGACACACAAGGGAATTTAGGACAGGGCCTATCAGTGGAAGCGAAAACTAGTGCCCAAATATTCAAGACATAGTTTGGTGAAAGATCACCTAAGATTCCAAATGAAATAGTGTAGATAAAGACATCTGGTAGTTTTCTTACTGAAAAAAGCCAAGTGTGAAATCAGATATTTTTGTTTTTAAGGCTCTCTTTCTAAAATTTCCTAACTTGGCCAAAATGTCAGTGGTGCTTTAGCAGGTTAAAGAGCTCAGCAGCAAACATTAGCAAGTTGGCCCTGAGTGCTAACTTGCTGAATCTGCTGGGCGCTTGAGGTGGGTTCTACTGGCGTCTTGGCTGAGCACCCCCAGAACCAGGCTCTCATTCTGGCAGGCTCTTGACCCCCAGCCAAATCTCAACCACAGCTCAACTTTCCCAGCCTCTGAAGATAAAGTGTTTGGGCTGCCTTCTGACCAAGTGTGAGATTTTTTTTTCTGCTTATGAGATAGGCTATAGTGCCTTTCCCAGGATAATCAGTCATCTTGACTGGTGACCACAGGAAGAGGCAAACAAGGCTGGGAGAGTCTGGATCAATGGATCGGTTTTGTAAAATCACTGAACCCTGTTGGGACAAATTGGATTGAGTTTTTCTTTTTCTTTTTTGGCCCCTTTTATTTTGTAAAATTGAGTAAATTACTCATTCTTCAAAAATTACTTAGAATATTTTACTTGAATCCATTCCTGACTAAAAATAACCTCTTGAAGTATAAATGTAAGGGTTTTTGAATTCCTTTTTTATTCATCCATCAATCCAGTTATCTGGCAACCATTACAGGACTTTAACTCTCTGCCAGTCACGGCGCTTGTGGTGCAAACTCTATCCTTACAGCTGCCTCTTTTAAATTCCCCAGAAACATTTAATAAAGAAATAGATGAATGAATGAATGAATGAATGAACTAATGAATTAACTAAATAATGAAGAGAGCAAATTCAAACTGGAGAAACTAGCAGAGCAGTGTGAAATTTATGCATATGCCATGGCTTTTGTGTGCCTATGGATTTAGGACACTCTGCCACAGATTTAAAATGTGGACACATTGGCACTAATTCCTGCAGCCTTGAAGTTGAGGCACTGAACATAAAAGACAAAGTCGGTGGGGCCTTTCTGTAAAAAAAAAAAAAAAAAGACATGTCTCCCTACCCTCATGCTGAAAAAGAAAAAAAAAAAGACAAAATGGGCTCATTCTAAATACCCCATCGCTCTTCACAGGCTGAGCTAGGAGCTTGCCTCCTTGTGGCTAAATTAGAGCAATGCTTTGCTCAGTCTGGACCCAGATGTCAGCGTGGTGGTATAGACGGCAAGGCCACACATCTGCTTACAAAATTTGAGAGCAGAAAAGGGCTTCAGTGGCATCCAGGGCTTCAAAAGGCATGTGGTACACACATACATCCTGTCTTCTCTATCAGAAAGGCAGGCTGTATGCTGGTCACCTATAGTGATCAGCACAATACCACCCTGTCTCCCTTGTAGGCTTCCCCCTGCACTCTCCTTTCTGCAATGTTTATAGTCTCCCTTCTGTGGCATCAAGTTAGACTTTAACCATCTCTTATTACAAGAGTCACTGAGGAAAGTATGGAACAAATTGAAACCTGAGGAAATCAGACCTGTTAGACTCTAATTTCTATAGTTATATGCATTATATAATGCATTATATAATGTTATGTATTTATATTATATGCATTATATAATGTTATATATTTATATGCATTATATAATGTTATGTATTTCACATTATATACCTAGTAACTCCAGTAACTAATGTACTGAGGATGATTAATAAATATTTGTTGAATTAATAAATAGGATACAGTACAGCATTTTCATTACATTTCTGCCTCAATACTGAAGATCATGTTATATGCACAAGAACCTGGACTCTGAAGGCAGTCTGCCTGTGTAAAACTCCTGGTTCTGCCACCTTCTAGTTGCATGACCTTGAGCAAATGCTGGGCACCTCGATGACTCGGTTTCTTCATTTATAATACAGAGATAATAATAGTACTTGCCTTGTAGTGTTGTTTTTAAGATTAAATGTCTAAAAATACGTTGACTGCTTGAAACAGTGTGTGGGAGAAAGTGCTTTGTGGGTGTTAGCAGCAGTAGCTGTTGTTATTTATTCATAAGAATCAGGGGCATTGTTCATGCAGCACGCACTTTTTGAGCATCTTCTAGGCCAGGCATATTACTAGGTATTAGAAATACACTTGTAGGCCGGGCACGGTGGCTCAAGCCTGTAATCCCAGCACTTTGGGAGGCCGAGGCAGGTGGATCATGGGTCAAGAGATCAAGACCATCCTGGTCAACATGGTGAAACCCCGTCTCTACTAAAAATACAAAACTTAGCTGGGCATGGTGGTGTGCACCTGTAGTCCCAGCTACTCAGGAGACTGAGGCAGGAGAATTGCTTGAACCCAGGAGGCAGAGGTTGTGGTGAGCCGAGATCGCGCCATTGCACTCCAGCCTGGGTAACAAGAGTGAAACTCCGTCTCAGGAAAAAAAAAAAAAGAAATACACTTGTAAACCAAATAGAAGTAAACTCTCAGATAATCACAGATTAAGAACTACTTTATTAAGTCTTTAATAATAAGTACCATTTTTTGAGTTCTTCATGTACACCATTTAAAATGTGCCAAGCACTTCACTCGTATTATTTCATCACAACAAACTAGTGAAGAAGATATGCTGATTTGTTTTCTCCACTACTGAGGTAAGGAAACGGAGGTTTAAGTGGTAAAGTAACCTGTCTATGGCCAGAGGGCAAGGCCTAGGTCCTGACTCGATCCATTCATTTATTCAGCATCTACTGGGTACTGCTGAATACAAAGCTCTGCGCTGATGAGAGAGGACTTGTACACATGAGAAAATCACAGTGACAGTCACAAGTTAGTATTTCAATAATCAGCCTGTCTCAAATTAAGAGACGCACACAACAGAGGATTATATTAGCTAGGATATGACATTTATCTTCATAAATTTGAGGCTGTACTATGAAACAACCAGCTGAATGGCCAATAATTTTTGACAATTTGTTTGCCCACCAGGGAAAAACTAGTATTTTAGAACAATTCAAATGCACCTGCCCTTTATAAAATATCAATGTTTTTTTTAAAAAACATATGAGCTATTAGAAAAGTAATCTTAATGTTCTTTTTAATTCAGGCACTACAGAAGCTAAGTAATCATTGTTGCAATTAATTGCTTTCTGTTGCTTGCCCCTTTTTTTCATTATGAGAAATTAAAAGACAGAGCAAATTACACAATATATATTTATTCAAGCTGAGATGACTTCACATCATTTATTGTATTTGTACTTCCCAAACATTGCGTGGTTATTCTTTTAAAACTAAAATTCCTCTAGCTCCAAACTGACTTAGCATACTCCCCGCAGTGATACGCTTGATAATCATGACTCAAAAATGTGGAGCTAAAAAAGGCTGAGATAATATGTTGTCACTCGCATATTTATCACCACATTTCCTGAATCATCCAGCTTCATAATGATTATTTCTTTTCATTCTTTGCACTGTTTGGCAACTACATGTCTTGTGAATACCTAAAATGCTTATAAATATTCTCTTCCCTTGGAACCAATAAATCTTGAAAATTAAAAGACAAAGTTAAAATGACTTGTGCACTTCACCAACGCCTCCACTAAATGTACCATACATCTCACCATTTCAATATTCACAGTTTAAGACTCAGTGATGACTTTCAATCTTACTATGTGGATAAAGAAGGAGGGGTGTGCTTTGCAGTTTATTGAAAGCTATTTTGGGAGTTAGTCTTGATAGTTAGATGTCTTATTCTTTCTGCTTCTCCATCCTTCCCCCTCTATTCACCTTTATTGACACCAGGCATAAGCCTCTTGTTCCACGGAACTATTTTTTTTCTTTTAGAGTCAGAAATGGAGAGACAGATATTACAGAAACAACAATTTCAAGGATCTGCTACAATGACATGAATCAATGCTTATTGAAATTTCAGGAAGCTTGATCTGCTGAGAACATAGTCAGCTGGTATGGCTCATATTTCTAGATAATGATCACAGAGTGGCTGGGGGATGGGATAGGGAGCGTGAATCTTCTGGGCAAACGACAGCGTAGCATGAGCACTGGGGAAAGTCCACAGATGCTTGGAAATAAAAGCAAATGTACCTGGGTGATGCTGTGAAGGCTAACGGTGCTATCCATCTGTATGCTGTATAAAGTCTAAGGTACACATGGCTGCTTAAAGAAGTCCTCTAGCTCCCTTCATTGCGCTGTACCAGATCCTCCTCCCTATTTCTTTCTTAACACTTTTGCCAATCTGATTATTATCTTATCTGCCCCTTAGCTTGTGTATTGCCTTCCTTCTCTCACTGGAATATAGGTGTCTTGAGGGCAAGAGCCTTCCTAAGTCACAAAACATAGGAAATGCCCGGAACATGATAGCAATTCAAAATATTTTAATTAAATTGGAATTTGAATATTATTGCACCCTCCCTTCCAAAAAAAGTAATGTGAGAGCCACATACACGTTTCCCCAATACTACTTGTAAGATCATCTTAAAGTCTGAAAAGAACCTAGAATTCTTCTGGAATGAAATACAGTCTGCCATTTTAAGGCCTCACTGTGATGATAGCACATTGCCAAGCAGATTTGTCCTTTAATGCTTTAGAAATTATAGGTGAATTAACAAATTTAGTTATCACAAATCAGAAATGTATGACTTACGAACTGGAATTTCAAACTTTCAGGCCAAATTTATTTAAAGATTTTGCTCAGGAACCATCACAGTCTTGCTGAGTCCAAAAATTGTCTTACAATGTAAAACACTGCCCCATTAAAACAAAAACCAATATTTTCCATTGCCCAAAGTGGCATAAATATATTGTTTTCAATTTAGTGACTTAACAAGAAATACAGCAGCCAAGACAGGAATTCCTTCCAAACAAGAGAACCCATTATACAAGATGAAGGTCTGTTTGGTCCCCAAATGAACCACACAACATAGGAATTGTCATTAGCTACTATAAGGCAATGAAGAAGTTATAAAATCAGAGTCAATGTGTTATTAAGACCAGGCACGGTGGCTTTAAGGCAATATAGATTTCTGAGCTATTTATTTATTGATTATTATTATTGCAGGTCCCACTCTCCCAGCTGCAACTATTCCAACTCTGCAGGACCCATGTAACAAGGCGATAGTATCTAAGAAATAATGAGCGAAGGAATGCTGTTCTTTCTTTCAGAGCAATCTCAGGTGCGATCTCATACCGTAAAGGACTGGATCAATACTCCCAGCAGCAAGCCGCTCGATACCCCCTGAATTATTGCTTCATTTTTCTTCTTATTATAGATGAGTTGTGTTATTATTTTCCCCAAATCGATATTTTACAACCTTTTTTATCCGTTTCTCCATAAATTTTGTGATTACTTTAAACTGGGAATTCCGGTACACTAAATAAGATGCAGTATCTGAAAGGGACAGAATGTACTGACATGTTTTTTGTTTTTGTTTTTGCTTTACTCTTTTAGACACAATGCCTTGTTTAAAGCACATCATAATCAATAGCCAAAGAAAAGTTTAACATAACCCTGCGCTTGCAAAATAAAAGTGCAAATCCTTTAAAATAGCAGCCGCCCAAACAGCACAAAGCTGAAAAACACAAAAGGAGACAGGATTGATCAGCACTTTGCATCTGAAATTTCATTCCTAATGCTTTTTTTCCCCTCCAGTTAAAGGGCCAATGCAATTCCCTTAAATTGTTTCTCACAAAGGAGATAACTCTATGCACCTTGGAGAGATTTAATTGGCTTCTATAGCTGTCTCCTGCTAAGTGTTTAAAACATCAGCAAATCAAATCATGTAATCTCATATCCTGTTCTGCTGTCGGTTTTCTCCAAGCTTGATTATTTAGATGTTACCATTAGCAGCGCCTACACTCAATGAAGGAAATCAGGAATATACTCTCTCCCCGAGTTCCGGGATGACTTGAGTTAATTCTACGCTTCCTATGAAATAATGTGTGTTATTTGGCAGAGAATGCTCAGTGGTAACTAAATAATCATTACAGTGCAGCCAGTGGTAATTACATGGTAATTCACATTAACTTCATAATAAGCACTGTATTTTTCACTATATCCATCTGAGAATGAGGCAGAATCATAGTCTTTCATTTCTTTTTAATGCCACCCAAAATAAAAATAAAGTAAAATCATTTTAAGGGCAGGAGGACAAGGAATATAATCCTGGTGAGTTAAGCTGGAGATTTCATTAAGGAAATACTTAAATCCATTAAGTCTAATTAGACATGACATCCCAGGATTCACAAACAGTAGTTCTAATAAACTCATTAAAAATTTTTGGTGATTTCTTTAGAAAATGGGAGAATATTATATTATAGGCTGTTTTATTACATTAAGGTTTTATAATTTTATATGGCCTCTTCTCTTTTTATGTAAAAGCCTATGGAACTTTATAAGAATAGTTCTACTTAAATCAATGAGTCTTAAACAACAGTGTGCTTCTTGTAACATGTACTTAATAATGTAATAAACCATTCTAAGTAGTATAGAATAAAATGGAGAACACTTTATTCTGATTGGCTGAAAGATAGCAGGATATAGGGGCTTAATTCCTTATAGCATTGCAGTGCACAATTTACACCCCAACCTCAATTTACATATGTATTATTTAATTTGGGCAATTATGAAGTCCTGAAAGCACTTTTCTATTACCACCTGGATCCTTAGAAGGATTCACACTATAAATGCATCATATATAAATGTATGAAGAAGCATTCTGAGAAGCAAGCAGTGGCAACAACTTTAATTGAATGCTTATATTAGGAAATTAAATTAGATCTATTTTTAAATGAGCTACCCTTAATTAGCTGCAGTTGGAAAAGTGGAATAGATATATTTTACTTTTTACTCTACTCATTACTTTTGGCATCAATGGACCACTGCCCCCTTTTGGCTTTTCACCAATCATTGAGTGCCATTTTAGGAAACCTGAAAACGAAATCTTTTATTTGAATTCTAACACAAACCCCAAATAAGGTTTAGAGCAGAAATCCCTTATAAAATACAATCTTGACTTTTTTTTTACGAATTGGGATATGCCACTGATACATTGAATGACACCCTTCTCACCTCTAACTGCAGTACAATCCTAACAACACTTTCTGCACTCATTCATTGTCGGCCAGTCAACCTGCCTGTTGGGCATCCAACAGTAAACCAACACACTTCGCTGAGCCAGGCAAACAGCACAGATCTCTTCTCAGGCAGGTTTTATTCTTATCCTTGATGACCACCATCTTGCAAGTATTTCTCTCTCATTGGCTCTTGATGATTTGCTTCTAAACCCACTAAGCAGAAGATCACCAAATAAGGGCTTTTATATCTTATCTCCTCAAGGACCACTAGGGGACTGAAGCACAAAGGAGGTCTATAGACATTTTGTGGCCAAGAGGGAATTTCACCAAGTCTCCACTGGGCAAGAGATTACAAGAGTAGAGCAGGGAACAGTATCTTTGGGTGGACCCCACTAAGCCCCTCTCCAAATGGACCCAGGGAATATGATCCACCAGTTCCAATGTGGTCTTCGAACCATGTGCTGGTGTCTAACATGCCCTGCTCTTACAATGGGCTCCCACAAAAAGATGAGACAAAGCAAATGCCCTTAAATTGCATAACTCCACTTCACCCACGGTGAAAATGGCACTTGCCTTTTCTGTGGTGCTTTGATTTACTCAGAGGTCAAGAAAACTTTCTTCTTTTTTGTCAACAGACAGAAATGCATGTAAACAGATCAGAATAATGATGTCCATGATACCCTTTTTGTAAACATATCACATATTGGAAGGCCCAAGGAATTAAGTACCTACACCACCTCACCCTTTCCTTTAGAGTTTACTCAAAGATTCATGAACTCAAAGAATTAAAGGGAGTTTATCAAATGACCATAGTGATGTTTGTTGATTGATTTTCATATATGTTCAAAATTTTTTTTTCATATATTTGCCTATTTGATCATCTATTCACAAAATAATTAGTAAATCCATCTATATATGCTCTACTCTGGTTTTGTAGCAAAGTAATACTGTATTGGTTTGGGAAAGACCTTTCCCTTATCTGAGCCTCAGTTGCCTCCTCTACAAAATGTTAGGATTCATTCAGGCTAACTCTGGGGACCTTCCCATCTCTAAAACTCAGAATTATAGGCGTCTGTTCTCTTGGTTGCTCTTTTGATAAGTTCCACTGTTAATCAGGCATTTACTATATGTCATGCACTGTACTAAGTAAGCTTTTTATAGTTGTCAAATCCTCACAGAAGTCCTGTGATATATTCTCATTCCCACTTTGCAGACAAGAAAATGAAGTCTCAGAGTGGTTAAGAACTAGCAAGAATTTGTGCCAGGATTCAAACTGAGATATGTCATGATTCTAGAGATCTATGGTCATCTAGTCGCTTTATAACTAGGTGAGTCTAAGGAAAATAAACATAGTGTGGAGACAAGCTCTTGGCTGATAGGTGAAAGAAAAGTAATCTGTTGTAAATATCTACTACTAACTATGGGACTTTAGCCAAGTCTTTAAAACTCTGTATGCCTTGTTTTTACCATCTATAAAGATGTCAACAACTTGGGCAACTGGATTATCTTGAAGACTCACAATCCACATATTTACGGTCACATTTGTCAGTCATTCCTTCACACATTTTTCTATGCATCGATTTGACTAATATTTATTGTGTCTCACTCCGTGCTGGGAACTGTGAACACTGGTTGAGAAAGACAGACAAGGACACTGCTTTCAGGAAGCTTATATACTAGAGAGAGACACAGGCTACATATAAGGAAGCAAAAAAAATAATTCAGATTGTATCAGCTGGTGATAGTGCTGTCAATAAAATAAAAGGGCTATATGTACTCAAAGTGTCAATGCTGAGGGGGCAGCCTGAGGTTCTAGAAGCCCCCAGTCTAATTAGTGATTTATGTTCAAAGAAAACTAAAAAGTGAGGTAAAACTGGGATAAGTCCATTTGGTAGGTGTAAAAATCTAAGATATAAAGGTATAATCAACTAGTTGGAGGAATACAGATCTGATATCAGATCCATTACTAGATGACTTAACCATAAATGAACCACTTCACCTCTTTCTACACCTTATTTTTACACCTGAAAATGGGGCTAAAAATACTTATCTTTCCTCATAAAGAACAAAAAGAACTGATGAATGAGAAAGGTTTGGTCAACTATAAAAATGCATTTAAGCAAATTTACTTATTTCTACAAACATTAAGATAAAGAGGAGACACACCGCGTCAGTAGCCAGGCCTGTACTTTGACCCCGATATAGAACATTCCAATAAGTCACGACAATTTTTTTGCTTTGATGCTAGTAATTTTATTAAGGAAAATTTCTAATCCTTTATGTAATCCTCCTTTGTCTTCCGAGCTAACCAGTACAAATGTTTCATTTCTAGTTTAAAAAAGTGGAGAATTATGAGAATTACAAAGTTGCTGAAAACATAATTCAGAAGTACGCCTTCATCTAAACCTCCCTACAAGCTCAGAGAGTCATCTGGCTTCACTGACTATTTAAAAAATCGGTTAAAACTAAAAGGAAATGATGAACGTGTGTAGAATGACTGGGAAGGCCATATTCTGTGCAGCTATTTAAATGTAGATATATTTTTAGCATTAAACAAAGATCTAAATGAACTCCGTATTGACTGGGAGTTGGTGCTTCCTGCAGCTAACCACCGAGGCTGATCCCAGGTGGCTCTGCCTAGCAAGTCAGGCCTTCCACCCATGATGTAAAGAAGTTAACCACAGTTGATGTTAACAGGAAAAAGATGAACAATTACATGTGCCAGATCGAAGAGCAGTGGGTATGAGGGGAAGTCTGCTCTTCTCCTGTTGTTTCTGCTCATGATTTAGGGAGTGCCAGTTTCTGTCTACCTCTCATCATTGAGAGATGCTGCAGAAAATCTCAGGCCTGATATTATGGGATGGTTTCCACTTGCACTTTCAGTACCTTGAATAATATGAGGTCCATGAAAAAGGATGAGCATACTTTATTCAAGTCAAAAATACTATGTGGTACAGATAATTCAACTCGTACCAAGGATTGCACAGGGCTCAGGACCCAGCAACAGGAAAGCAATATCAATGTGCTGAAATATATATGAGCAAATCCCCTGCCCTCCAATAAAGTACTCTCATTAAATATTTGAGTCTTTTTAAGTCTCTCCTACGGCAAGATGCTTTCTCAATTATGTTACTTTAAATTGGTAGAGGCATGAAATAATCATAATCAATCAATGGTGGTTTGGGAATGTTTACAGAGGTACAGAAGTCAGTCAAGACAAAAAGGGGTAAAAAATTAAGATAAACTTATTTTTAAGGAAATTGACCTCTCATCATTACAAATATTCCTCAAAACAAGCCTTTTAAATATAGGTTTTTAAAATATTGCTAATGGTTATTTACAGCTTAGAAAAAAATTTCCAGTGAAAGCATCATGCATAGATATAAAAAGAGGTATATTACAAACAACTTAGAGACTGTGATGGAAGAAAAATGGCTCTGGCTTTGATTAAAAAAAAAAAAAAAAACTGATTGAAAAAATGACTAGGAAAAGTTTAATTATAGGTAGAAACCCAAAAATGCAGAAGTTATATTTGTAAATGTTGTAAATTATGTATGTGATATTAGATATATACAAGTAACAAAATTTATATGTTAAATATTCTAAGTAGACATTTGATAATGTTTTGGTATCTCTAAACATGAATATGGTTAACTTGGCCTACAAGCTTAAAATTTCGCTAGAAAAAAAAAAACAGAAACCTTACATTGAGAATCACACTGTATTTCAGCATAGATGATGTTAAAAATTCTGAAACAAGAAAAGATATGGCTGTCCAATGATAGAGGAATAACGAAGCAAACTATGGTGCAGCCATCAAATGGACTTTTACACACCCACTAAAATGCATTCAGGAAAAATGTGAACTAACATAGGAAATGTTTAGTGTATAATATAAACAAAGCAGATGCAAAACTATATAAACCTATTGTGACTCACTGATACAAATATATGAGTATTTTTTAGTACCTTCTTTGAATACCCTTGAATACTTCCAAACATTTTATTGGCTTTGAAAGCCAAATCATGTTATATTATCCTAAAAAGATTAGAGGTTCAAAACTTTACAGTGTTGCATTACATTGGCAAGAATACATACAAGGCTCAGCTCCTACCTTTATTGTTAATAGCTTTCTAATCCCTTATCAGAAATTTATAGTTTAGAAATGGCAACACATCTTAAAGATTAAAGCCATGTGACAAATAGTACATGTCCCTTAATAATCAAATCTCATGCCTTAGGTTGTGTCAGCTTACTTGCCTCTTCCTTCTATATCATTTCCATATTAGAAGAAAGTACTCAAAAACATTAACAGTGATTATCCCTGAGGGATGAAATAATGGATAATCATTATTTCATACTTTTCTGTGTTTTAAAAATCTTCCATATAAGTATGCATTATGTTCACAATTATATAATTTGGTTAAAATATTTAAGGCTCCAGTTCCTGTCAGAATGCACGTGTCCTAGAAAAACCCCCAACCCTCCCATCACCAACAACCTAATTTTAGGGAATCAGGTAATTCCACAAATTAACCTAGCATGCCAGGAGGCTTACTCAGTACAGGCTCTGATATCCCTCATCAGAGTCCAAGTCTGGCTCCTCCACTTACTAAAATAACCCGGGAAGTCACTTCATCTGAGTTTTTTTGGTCTTAAAAATGGGTTAATAATAGAGTTTGTCTTGCACAGATTCTCAAGGGTGGTGCAGGGGTTGGGAGTGGGGGCAACTGCTTTACATTTAGTAATCGTAGAGAAGAAGAAGACTGAGAGAAAAGATAGAGTTAGTGTGGGAAAAAGGTGTGGAATAGGAGAGAACAAGAGAAAGGTTAACAAATGTCAAAAGCCTGCTGAAGTGGAAAACCAGAAGAGCAGGGAGAGAAAGGAGAAGTTCAAAGCTCTAGCAGGAAATGTTACTAGCCTACAGAGGATCAGAGAGGGACCTACGTTTATGTACTCTTTGTTACAATTTTGTATTTGATTATGTTTCAAATATAGTAAGGGTTTTAGATGAGTTCCATTTTAACTTATGGAAAGCACACCACATGGTGGGTCCCGGGAAGTGGGGGAGCATGATGATGGAATTCATTTACCCTGGAGATTGTTCAGCTTGAAAACAGAAACAGTGCCGCACTGTAAAGCTAAATGCTTTTGGGCGCTGGTCCCAAGCTCTCAGGACATTGGGTCCTTGGAGCAACACACACCCACTCAGTTGGGGATGGCTGACAAATTTCAGATCCTGACCCCAAATAATCTAAGTGTAGGACTATTGACCCTGTGCTGTGGGTTTTCAGAAAGAAAATGAAAGGAGAACCCAAATTCCAGGTGGCTATGCTTTTACATGAAGATAAGGATATATCTCATCATAAGGTACTGCCGGGGCACAAGATGATTCTCAATGACAAAAAATTGTTTTAAATTCATAACTCCCTGATATTTATGTATTTTCAAATGTAAAAACATAAATGACATGATATAAGATATAACTTGATTACGGTGATAAATCAGATATATGCATAGGAAAAATACTGCAAAATATATATTATTAAATAACAGTAATAGCTCACATTGATTGAGTGTTTATGTTAGAAGAAACCAGTAGGAATGTGGGCAATTTCCACGTTATTTTAGTTATGTTTTATTGGTGCTTCCTAAAGTATCTGAAATCAGTATCTATAACTTTGCAATAAAGAATGAAAAACAAGATTGAATGCTCTGGTGGGTGCACGTCTCTTGGTTAACTTTAGCAATGCACAGGACTGGCATCCACATCACTGCAAACACAGACAATTAAAACAAATAATCCCCATCAAACATTTGGAATATATCTTAGGAAAAGAGGAAAAGAAATTTAGAGTTCCGCTTCTTCCTCCTATTCCACGATATCAGAGAAAGTCTCAAGATACACAGTCAAAAGGTGAAGGGTTCATTTATCATGAGGCTTGGTTTCAAAAAACAAAACAAAAATAAAACCTTGAACACCTCCAAATAGTTTATTGGTTTTGAAAACCAAATCATGTTATTTCATACTAAAAAGATTAGAGGTTCAAAACTTTACAGTATTGCATTACATTGGCAAGAATACACATAAAGCTCAGTTCCTACCTTTATTGTTAATAGCGTTCTAATGCCTTACCAGAAATTTATAGTTTAGATATAGCAACACATCTTAAAGATTAAAGCCATGTGACAAATAGTTCATGTTCCTTAATAACCAAATCTCATGCCTTAGATTGGGAGAGCTTATCTGCCTCTTCCTTCTATATGGTTTCATTGGTAGGAAATACTTTATATCCCTATTACATGAATGATGAATGGGACCGTTGGTTATGGTCTGTTATTTGCTTGGCTGTAGTCAATATGTTTTCTTTGGACAGGGATTTCTGTGATTTATCTCTCTCCTGGCCTTATCACTTATTAACTCTGGGTAGACAGGAAAAAGCCAAGGTTGTATATAAGGCCTCGTGGCCATTTAGACCTCTAATGTCAGTGAAAATATCCCTTTTAATGATCCTGTTATACTAGCTACTCAAGTCCTGATTACACTCCACTCCAAATAGGAAATAAAGGTCATATTTCTTGGAAAGTATATACGTAAAATATGCAAAATAATATGCTTCCTTCAGACCAGTTTTATTCTTTGCAGAAACGGCTCCCATTTTATAGCTGTCACGGAAGTACAATGGTTACTTTGAGTGACTTTTGTTGTTGTTGTTCCCATTTTGGCACCAACAGTGTCTAAGTGTGTGAATTCCAGCAGTTTCAGAATCACCGATCACATCAGCAAACATCTGATCAGGAAAAAAATCATATTTTGTAAGAAAATAAAAAAACTTCCTTCAGGGGAGGAGGAGAGGCTTGGGACCTACCCTCTGTATCACAAAAGCAAAAAGAATAAACACTCCCTCTGCCTTGAATTCTTTTCTTTGTGTGTAAACGGTCCATTTGGAGTAATATTTAAGACACGTGGACAGGAGCAGCCTGTGAATTTTTTGCTCTTGTTGGGTCTATTCCAATTAGGACACTGCTCAGGCAGAGCTGCTAGTCAAGTATTCATTACCCAGCCCTCTTTTGGCTGAATCCTAAGTGAAAACAATCTGACAAAAAAGAAAACACATTCTTGCCTTCCTTCCTCCAATTCTTCCTGAGTTTGCTTAGGCTTGTCTTTATAACAATTAACATATGTATAGAATATTACATTGTGCAAAACATTTTAATGGCCATTTTTTCATTGATACTCCAAGCCCCTTGGGATGTACAGAAAAGTGATGGCCCCACCATGCCTCAGGTTGAGGAAGACAGAAACCTAGCAACTTTAACGCCTCTGTCTCCCTCATCCACACATCTAACCCATCTCATGGTCCTTTCCATTTTTCCTCTTAAATTCTTCTTGATTCCTCTCACTCTGTTCCATCTCAGCTGATTACCACCCAAATCAAAGTCACCAAATCTCTTTCCCAGACTACAGCAACGACCTCCTAAGAGGTCTTCCAAGATCCGTTCTGGTCTCCTATGCTTCTTGCAGTCAGAATTAGTTTGTTCCCAAAATGTAAATCTGATCATGTCCACCTGCCATTTCAGACACTTCGAAACTGTCCATCATTCTAACAACCAAACTCCTCCCCATGGCTTAGGAGGTTTGCATATATTTATCCCTGCCCAGCTCTCACAGCCTTCTCTCTTACCATTCTCCTCCTCCTCCTTTATTTTTCAGCCTCATTGGAATTCCCTTTTTTTTCTTTTTGAGATGGAGTTTTGCTCTTTTTGCGTAGGCTGGAGTGCAATAGCACAATCTCTGTACACCACAACCTCCATCTCCTGGGCTCAAGCAATTCTCCTGCCTCAGCCTCCCAGGTAGCTGGGATTACAGGCATGCGTTAATTTGGTATTTTTAGTAGAGACGGGGTTTCTACATGTTGGTCAGGCTGGTCTCAAACTCCTGACCTCAGGTGATTGGCCTGCCTTGGCCTCCCAAAGTGCTGGGACTACAGGCGTGAGCCACTATACCCAGCCAAAATGAATTTTTCTTTTTTTTTTTTGAGACTGAGTCTCACACTGTCACCCAGGCTCACTGCAGTTCTTACAGCCTTTCAAGATACCATGTTTCCTCCCACCCAGGGCCTTCTCATTTGCTCCCTCTGCTGGAAGGCTCATTCCCCAACTCCATGCTACCCCCTCTCTTCACTGATTGTTGGGTTAGCTCTTTGTCATTCTTCAAACCTCGGCTGGGGCATTTTTTTCCTGTAGAGAAATATCTCCAACTGACTGGTCAGAGCTCCTTTATTATGTGCTGATCAAAAGCACTGTTTCTGTCTTTCCAGACATGTACCAGGTTTGAAATAATGAACTTATGAGCATCCATTTTTCCTCTTAGTCTTTAAAATAGTGGAAACGGGGATCGTGTCTGGTTTTGCTCAACACTGTTTTAGGACTTGGCCTAAAACTGGTTTAGAACATTGCCTAGAATAGAACAGGCAATCTATAAACATTTGTGAGATGAATGAATTAGGTAACAAAAGGAAGTGGCAAAATCAGAATAGTACACAGGTCTTTTTATTACTATTCTAATGCCCAGAAAGAAACAATGTCTTTAATCATAGCTTACACATATATAACATCAAAGTACATACTCTAATGACTAATTCTTTGGATTTTCAAAAAAAATAATATCCCCACTATCTGCGTTTTTCGCTTACTTTTGGGGAGCACTCATGCTAGACCAGGTACTCTCAGGATTGCATTGCATATATTAACCCATTTACTCCTTAGATGAAGGTACTATTAAAATAGCTCCGTTTTACAGATAAGAAATTGAAAAATATTTCTAATATAAGCCAAATCTCATTTTTTCCTTTAAAGAAAAAACTACTATGTTCTATGCATATAAAACTTCAAGTAAAAAGGGATAGATTCTTAATTAACAGCTCTTATTTACATTCCATGTCTTCCAGAGCACAAAAATCAATGAAGACCCATTGATCCTGGGCAATATGTCAATCAATTATTAGCACCTATTGCAAGTAAAATGCTGAGCCAACTCGCTTCAACATAGTATATAAAATAATATAAGATTGAGGAAGACTTTTTCTTCATGAATCCTGTAGACTTTTTATGATTTCTCTACCTAAGAACAGAACAAGAGAGCTAAGGGCAAAATGAAGTGAATGATGAATGGAGTTGTCTTAGCACAGGGGACAAAAGAGATCCAAGGACAGAGACTCTCCCAGTCAATCAAGATGAGTTACAGGGAGTATCAAAGTCAGTTAGTCCAACTGACTCATTTCACAGTGAAGAGACTGGAGTGTGGAGCACATAAGCCACTTGTCCTAGGTCTCACAGCCACTGAGTAGCAAAGCTAGGCTACAACGCAACCTTACCGCTCTCAACCCAGGGCTCTGTCCGCTATACCACAGTAAGAATTTGAACTGGATCCTTCAGGTGTATCAACCATGTCCAAATTAGCTAAAGTGAACCGGAGGCACAACAAGGAAACTGGTTTGACTGGAGCATCATAAGCCCAAGGCCCAAAGCACAGTGAGCCAAGCATTGGGACTTGGGCTACATCCTACATACAATGAGCAAAGAGGGAAGGTTTCTCTGCAGGGTAATGACCTGAAAGTAGCTTTTCAAAAGCTTGCTGTGACAAAGAATTTATGTTAGAAAAGGCTAAAGTACAGGAGATCCATTAGGTACAAATTCTCCACTTCTCCCCTATAACTGATGACTTTGTTTAAGCCCAAAGTGGCAGCCTTCATTTTGTAAAGGAGGTTTCCAAGAATGAGAAACAGCTTTCTGGTGAAAACTCTTGAACATGGAATTGAAGCTGATTATAACCTAAATACTTTTGAAGAGAGTTGGTGATAGGCTGTAGGCTGTACCCCTGTTGCTATGGCCTCCAGAGGAGCTGAGATGGAAATAAAAGAACAAGCATGTGCTGTTCCCTAACAAAATTAACATCAGAGAACTTTACAAATTAGGAGCATCTGATTAAAATACTAGTTGTGTGACAAATTTCTGAGAAAATATTTGTTTTAAGCAAATTATTATATTCACACTTATCAATTTCTTTTTCTTGCTACCTTATTTACACTTTGCTCCTTCTATTTGTGGTTGACAGGTGTTACTTGTTTCTTTAAACTGATGTCTATGGTAGTGTTACTAAAAATCCCAAAAGATATTTATTAGATTTCTAGGAAGATGATGAGGATGATAAACAATACATGGAAAATAGTTATTCCATAGTAGGGACTCAGAAACAAACAAATGAATAATAATGGCCACCATTTATTAATGGAAACTACTAGTATCTAGCCTCATGCTAAATATAGTTCCTGGATCCCAAAACTTTACATATGTTTCCCTGATCCTAAAAACAACCCCAGAAAGGTATTATTATTATTTCCTTATAAAGATAAGGTGACTTGGTTTAGAGCCATCTTATGATGTTCCAAGGATATCCTCTCTAGTAAGTGGTAGATCTGAGAGTTTAATCTATTATATCCATCATCTTGTACCCATGCACTCAATTGGTATGCTGTACTATTCCCGTAGGGGTGAGGGAAAAAAGGATGGGGGAGTAAAGAAAAGAGAGAGGAAGGAGAAAGGGAGATAGGAGAGATAAGAGAGCAAGAAAAAAATAAGAGGGATGGTGAGAAAAAAAAGGAAACCTTAAAAGTCATGATAAAAGTTGTCAAGTTCCACAGAGCATATGCAGACAAAATAGCCCCTCTTATGTGGAAAACAACGTATTATGCGTTGGCAAGGGATGCCAAGTTATTTTGGGCACAAGGTACAAACAGGAAGTATTTCCATGAAGAATTCTCATTTCAAAGTTAGTTCACAGGCTAATACACAGGAATGTGAGTTAGTCCTTCCACAAGAACAGGAATTTGGGTGAAAAGTGTTTGGAATTGGAAAATTTACCAGTAGGAAGGATCTAATAAGTGACTTAACCAGTCATCTGAGCTGTTAGATGGTCATTCATCAGGGTTTTCACCAACTTGTGGGGTATCAGGTGGTATACAGCTCTCCGGGTACCCTAGCCTGGTCAAACCTTGTCCTGGTGGCCCATTCTTCCAGTCATATGTTCCCCAAGATACAGAGACCTCTCTGAAGGAAAAATAGCTAGAATGAAGGCAAAACATGCATTTGGAATTGGCCACTTCGTACCAGGAAAACCAACTACAAAAACTTTGAGGAAGCAGCTAAAGGTGCCTAAGAGTCTTTTATTAGCCTTCCAAGGCTGCTTAGGGCTTAGCAGGAGAGATCACAATTCTAAAAGATCCAAGTCCCTTAAAGATGTAACAGCTGCAAGAAAACAAGCTTTGAGAATAATAAAGCTTTTAGGGAGAGCCCTTACATGGCAATGGGGTTATGGAAGATTTAATTCCCACTGGACTGACTGACCAGAAACAATGATAGGGCTTTGAAATCAATCCTGTGATTAGATAGCATTTTTATTTCCTTCTCTTAGAAAACATGTATTGAAAATTAAAGTCAGCCTTGCCCTACATTCATATAAGAATAACTGGACACAATAAAGTAAGATCTAGAAAGTGCTATTGAGCTTTTCTGTTTTTAATCCAGCCAGGATTCACTTTCCAGAGCCTGTGACGCTGACTGGACAAACACAAGGGCATGGCACATTGGCAGCTATGGTTTACTTGTGTGTTTCTGGTCTCAAGAACCAATGAGGGAGAGATATATGCTTACCACTGTTACAAGTGGAGCTAGCTTGCAGGCAATCTGTGCTTGGTCAGATTCTTCCCTCCCCAAAAGATCTGCCTTTATTAGTACAGATTAGGCCGTGCTGTTCCTGCCTCTTTTCTTCTTTTTCATGATTATGGACTTCTAGAGACATTCGCATCTACAAACGCAAACTCTCTCTTGCATACTTTAAAAACAGCAGTAAGGCCTTAGTTTGGGGTGTTACTTTTCAACTCAATATTTTTAAAGGGAACAATTCCAAGAGATATTTCACTAACAAATAAGAGGGTTAGCTCACCCAATCCAGAAAACCAAGTCTCACATCTTGAAATACTATGGATGTTAAAGAAAATGAAGTGTGAACTTCTGTGGGTAGACAGAGGAGGGGTGCTGTACATTTACAATGATCTGAGCAGTTGTTTGGATACAAAGAACAGAGAGGTTTTATGAGCCATCTCTATACCCTTACTGGTAAGTGGTGACAGCAGAGGTAAACTGAGTAAATCACAGAGAGTAGCCCCAGCCATGAACAAGCAATGCATGGCGGAGGCATTTAATGCTAATGATCAAAAGGTCCGTGCATAGGTCACCAATGAATACAGATTCCCTTTCGTTAGAAATGAAGTGATGTCACAATAACTGTTAACAGCCAAGTAACTATACCAGAGGGGAAATCGTTGTGCCAATTTCTTCAGATTTTTATTTTTCCAATATGGGGAAAGGTTAGACTCTCTCCTAGAATACTTAAAAAAAAACAGGGCTTCTTTTCTGCTGCCCACAGTTTGAGGCCAGATCACCAGAAGCATTTTTTCATACCTTAAATTTCCCACAGATGTACACACGTGCATATGCACCAACTTATTGCTCTTATCCTTAACTACTTTTCTAGCCTTGAAAATATGACACTTTTATCTTTTATCCTAACTCCAGTGTGATATAGATTTTCCAAGATCTGATTTCTTAAACTGATGGCAATTTTTTGAATGGTTAAAAAACTCCAAATAATGATGGATCCCTAGCTCTTTGCTTTTGAGAACTTAAGTAATTTAATGAGGGCAATTTTTTTTTTCTAACTTTTATGGCCAGGTGGCTCTAGGGGATATTTTGTTGAAGACTGATTAAAAATAATTTCTTCTAAATGAGACCTGACCACAAAATGGAACCATTAATAGGCAGGGACGTTGTCACCAAAGCGGAAACCATGCCTGATTGCCTCCTGTACCTCCCACCACACAAGCCTTTACTTCTTTTTCTTCTCCTTTTCTTGTTCTTAATAGCTGAGTAAATAAGCAGCCAGCGAGGCCTAAATGTTTTTGGCCAAAAACAGAGTCCAAACTTCTCAGAGAAAACATTTGGCCTCTGTGGTTTTGAAATATGTTCCAGAACACTGAGTTCAGTGAGTAACATTGTGAAAAACTCCCATCCATTGGAATGATGCTGGGGAATGTTACAGTATCACAAGTTTCAATTGGTCCTTTTCCTGTAGCCCCATAATGAGACTTGTAAAACACACACACACACACACACCACACACACACACACACCACGCACTGCTATGTGGAAGTTCTCATGGGAAAAATGAATGGCAAGAAATCCTAGCTTTAAAAGAAACAGCTAATCTGCTAGTTTGATTGTTCTTCAAAACTTACGCTGAACCAATGAGCCTAATTAAAAACACTTGGCCTACTTCTATAAAGCATCATAGCTTTCTCTATGCTTCGTTTGTATACACCACAAACCTCCAGATAGACTATTATTTTTTCAAGTGCTCACTAACAAAGTGCTGACTTTGTTGGGATGGCTGAGCTAATTTCTTGAACTCAGTGTGAAACCTTAGCTAAACAAAATTGTGGTAATTTTCCTTAATTTGTAAAAGCGATTGGAGTGCAAACAAAATTTTCCTCTTGGGTCAATCCTATAATTTTCAATTAACTAAAACTAATCGTCAGGCAGGCACCAAACCTGCATTTTGTTTAAAGGCCTGGGAGGCATTTCCAAGGGTCAGGATGCATTAATTGTTTTTATAATTTCAAGAGAGAGAAAAAAAATGGGTGACTAAGAAGTATGTTTGGTTTTACTCCTAATATTGAAATACAAGGGAAAGATGCTTTGAAGTAAAATGTCACAGAAAAGTAAAATTTGTCCATTTAATTGTATGGTTATAATTATGATTTGTTAACAGTTATCCTTTCACTTCTCTGTTATCTCTTTGTGTGAAAGCAACTTCCTCTCTGTACGTATTCTGGCCTTGCAGTCTCTTACTGAATGGAAAACGAGACCTGGAACCAGTTCATGGAGACAGCTACCATTACCCAGGGCTGACTGACGCTAAGCAGAGGGCCCAGAACTGCACTCCAAGTGTGGTTCTTTGCCAGCAGCATCAGCCTCACCTGGGAACTGTTAAGCAACACAAAATCACAGGTTCTACCTAGACCTGCTATAGCAGAATGTGAATTGTAAAAGATCCCTGGATGTTTGGTTTGCACATCACAATCTAGGGATCTCTTAGAGTCCACATTGGGCACTCAGCCTCTGTGCTTGATGTAATTCCACAGAGATGCTGCCTGGTTCTCTCCATCTGATAGGAGGGAATTCACATTCACTCTGGAACCCTAGCTTCTTGTCACAAGGCAGATCCATGTGCCAAGACTGTTTTGGGAGGACAAAAATGCAGCGTACTTGGAAAGAAGGCACCAAGCCAGAATTAAATATAAAAACTTCCAATCGTATGTAATTCGAATGCTGTGAACAGGTTAGAGGAAAGACGCACTGTTCATGAAAGCACAACCCTACTCCATAAAGCAAACGAACCCTAACAAGGTGGCTTAACATCCAGAAACTCCAGATTGTCTACACCTCTTTCCCCTTCTCTCATTTTTCATGTTACATCTTTAAGTATCCAACCAGTTATTTCAACAGATCCTGCCATTCAGCATGGAAACCTAGATGAATTCTTAATAATAATACAATAATAAAAGCACCCTGTTTGGTCATACATATGGTAAAATGAAGAAAGCAAGTAGGCTTTAATTCGATTTTAAAATAAAATATATGGTTTTATACATAACAGATAATGGAAAAGACCACACGAGACCAAGGCAGTTCTGTGCTCACCATCTGTAGCAGTTCTTACCTGTGTAAATGAATCTGCCTGGTGTTCCTTTGCAGAACTGCTTCGATTTGTAGGACAGTGTGACTTCCACAACACCAGGGATGTGCCGAGGAGGGGTCTGCACACGGATGGCATGAGGAGTGATCAACTGGAAGAGACATTTGGAGGGAAAAATTGTCATTGCAATATTTAAAACTTCACAGCTCTCCATAAACAAAGCTTTAAAACACATAATTAACTTGTCTACATTTAAATCCAATCTTGATGGAACCTGCATGAAAGACACTGATGACAATATTTACAAATGCCGTGAGTACAGCCATAACAACATTATCTGCATTTTCCTACATGGCAGGCCTTCTGCTTCCTGGTTTGAACAGGGAACCTGGCCTAATGAAATGATTTATCTACTACAGGATATCCTTTGGAAAATCTCTGAAGCAGACACCCAAATGAGAGCTGAGCTCTGCCATGCCTCTCCAGAAGTTGATGGGCCTGGTGTTTGAGCTGAGCCCATCAACATGTGGAAAACACAGAGGTAGGGAAACAGTAGGCCAAGACCTCTGATTAGCTGCAGAGTGCACGTATCAAGTACCCCGAAGACCATTTGGTGTATTAACTACCAGAGGCACAATCAAAGAGCTTTAAGGGGAAAGCAAAGAATCTGCCTCACTGGAATAGCTTATGGATCTGGCAGAAATCAGGACTCTCCATAAAAGGGAAATGGAAGGCTGGGGAGGTTGCAGAATGATCACTGGTCCATTATGCAATGCCACGTGCACAATGAGAAAGTTCATTTCTGAATTCTGTTGGCAATCAGATTACACCATGAAGCAGAATTTATGTTTTATTACTCTTATCTTTGTTTACATAACTAAAATATTATTAATGGCCATAAAACTGGCATTATCTGTGTCTTTGAAAAATCCAGCCCTGGTATTTGACTGGTTGACCTCTGATGGTGCTGGATTCTACATGTTCTCTTTCTATGGGATTCTGCAATTGTCTACTCTGACTCCTTTCAGATGCAGTTAGCTCAACATTTGTGGTGTTGAGTCCACTATATACAGTGGAAAATTTATACAGTGTACACAAGTTTAACATGTTTGTGCTGTTCTCATGGGGATAACTTAGAAAGGGCTCTTATTTCAATGTGCAAACGCGGCCCAGTTCAAGTGTTTTCCCCAGAGAATCACAGATAACACCATGAGAGGCTGGATACAGCCCATGGGTCCCTCCACTGAGTAAACCATTCTAACACTAAGTCCTACGGAGAATAATTTGAGAAACTTACTGCTGCTAGAGGACAAATAATTTCTACCAAATGCTCCCTCTTGAAACAAAGAAAAAGTCATCTGCATAGAAACCATGTTAAATTAAGCAATTACAAATGCCTTATCCTCTTCCATAGACTATATGGAGCCTTAGATTATTTGCTGAAGATGCACAAAAGATATTTCAGTAAGACCATGTTTATGTGGAACCCCTGAAGACTGAGTTCATCTCCATGGCTTAGTGTTTTCAGTGGCTAAGGTTCTACCCATCAAAACACATGCAAAAAGTTTCTTAAAATTGTATTCTACACAGGAACAGAAAACCAAATACCACATGTTCTCACATATAAGTAGGAGCTAAGCACTGGGTACTCATAGACATCAACATGGCAACTACAGACATTGGGGACTCTAGAGTGGGGAGGGAAGGAAGGGAGTGAAGATTGAAAAACTCTATCTGTACATTGCTCACTACCTGGATGGCAGGGTCATTTATATCTCAAACCTCAGCATCAATATAGCCACACAACGAACCTGCACATGTACCCCTAAATCTAAAGTAAAAGTTAAAATTATAAAAAAAGTTCTATTCATATCGTTGATTCTTCCAAAATGCATGGTATGTTTTTAAAATAAGCAAAGCATATATAATTTAACTTACCCTTGGTAAATCAAGATCATCATTTGGAATATTCTTGCTATAATATAAAAAAAAGCCCTAAATGACTATTGAGGTATGAAGGGCTATTTATCCCTGTACTGAATGGCTCAAGGTTTCTAGGATTTTGAAATTATTTCTATTTTACTCTGCTTCTTTGCCTTTTTCTTCCTATTGTTCTTAGCACCTTCTAATTTGCTCTTGTAATCTGTAAGCATGGAAATCAGGAAATTGAGTTTCATACTACAGAGAGAATAAGAGAAGGAGGAGGCTCTGAAAGCAGTGAAAGATGATCTTCCCCAAAGCAAGAGCATGGTCATCTCAATTGTTCAGACACTGTTACTGCAATGTTTGGAACTAACACTTTTTGAGTACCCAGGAGGAATCTACCATGTTGCTGGATATTTTACATATAAACACCAATTTGGTGAGAACAATGACTGTATTTTTATCCTTTTTTTCAGATGAGAAAATCTTAAAATGAAGTTGCTTGCATAGGGAACTTTACCCTTTTCACAGCAAGGTAGAGCAAAAGGTGACACTGATGCAGTTAAGAAAAGTGACAGGGCAAATACTTCCTTTGTAATCATAGAGAAGAGATTGTTCATATGGAAACTCTTTAAAGGTAGTAACAAACTCATTTTTTTTTCTGATCTAAATACTTTGTGTGTGTGTTTTCTGTACCCATGCTATCTCCATTTTTCATTTATTGCCTGGTCCTTTGCTGTGTTTTTGGTAGTGAAGGACGGTCCATGTTGTTATATCCCAAATACAAGGTATGCTTCTAATTTTAACACATACTTGGGATATAGAGTACCATCAACTCACAATAATACTTAGAAGAACTTTCAGCCAGTTAGAAAACACTTCACCTGCTCTCAGGGGAAATACATTTTAAAAGATGGAAAGATATTAGTAAATAGATGGATGAAGATTCTTTTTAAGTATAGGGACTTAATATGTATGAGTTGCTATATTGAGAAACAAAATTCATGGGCTTTATAAATTGATTAGATATGACTGCAATAAAACTACAGACTGAGAGTGGCGCTTTAGCATAAAGCATTAGGCGCAGGAAATGCAAACAAATTTTCATTTACAATTTCATTTTCAATTTTAATTAATTGTCCTAACTAAAGCAGAGATTCTTTCTAAACAACAATCCTTCACAGATGAGGTAGAATCTGAATCACAATTAGAGAATAAATTTGTTGATGTTTTCCTAGCTGTGAATGTTAGTCTGAAAAGAGTCTTTAGCATTGACACATGATATTGATGTTTATGGAGGAAAAACATTTTAGCTAACTTTGATCAATTTGAAAGCACAGGCTTATTTACTAATCACTCAGAGAACTGTAGAATGTATTGCTGGAAGGAATGTTAGTGATAGTTGAAAGCTAATCTTCTCATTTTGACAGCTAAGGACACAGAAATCTAGGAATGTTTAGTGGCTCCAAAAATTGACCCAACATCCTAGAGGAAGGACAGGGTCTAGATCTAGGGTGTAGAACTCAGGATCCACAAATTACAAAATAAGTTTCACACATTGTTTCAGCCTGGCTGATCTAAAGGCAGCCACTCAAAGCAACAGAAGGAGGGAGGGCTAGTTTAAATTTTTCAAATGTCCATCATTGGAATGTTACTTTCTTAGTTTTGTCATATCTACATACCACCAATACAATTACATACTTAATATTTCTAAAAGTGATTATCTTTTTGTTTAAAAGACTTGTTTTAAAAGAAATCTTTATGTCACTACCATAATTGAAAAACTGGTATCAACTGCTGAAATAAGAAGGTATTGTACATAGTAATCTTGAAGTTAATATGATGTAAATTCTAGCTGGATATTGTTGACAACCTGAAGGAGTTTACTGAAAAGGGTGATTAGCTAGTGTTAGATGTTAAAGGCTTCTTTGTCCTGAGACTTTATCCCTTTAATAAAAATCAGAATTATGAAATTTTAAAAAAAGATTAAAAGAGAAACAAAAGGAGACTAACTTTCTCATAGTGTAATTCAGTTCTACTTTATGTCTGTGTCAAATCTAAAATTGTCTCTTGTATTACCAGGGGCACACGCCCTATTACCTTGGTAAATACTGTTCTAAGTGATTGAAGAACAGATTAATTCTTTTTTTTTTAATTTATTTTATTGCATTTTAGGTTTTGGAGTACATGTGGAGAACATGCAAGATTATTGCATAGGTACACACGTGGCAGTGTGATTTGCTGCCTTCCTCCCCCCATCACCTATATCTGGCATCTCTCCCCTTGCTATCTCTCCCCAACTCCCTACCCCCCACCGTCCCTCCCCTATTTCCCCTCAACAGACCCCAGTGTGTAGTGCTCCCCTCCCTGTGTCCATGTGTTCTCATTAGAACAGATTCATTCTTTGACTTAACTTCCTTAAATTACAAACTAAACAATTTAGGCTAGAAATATTCCTCTGAAACTCTGTAGCATCTGACACCACTCTTCCTTGGAACTCTCCATTTTCTTCACTTATGGGACACTGATCATAAGACTTAAGACTTGCAAACTGTCTAATGGTTTAGCAAGGCATTTTCATATTCACTCATTTTTAAAACTCATCTTTATGGTTTATGTGTTTCAGATGAGGAAAGTTGATGGTCAGGCAAGTTAACTAACATTAATTGAAACACTAGGATGAAAACCTATCTCTTATACATGTAAATAAGTATTTTCCAGAGATTTTCTCTTATTCATTGATTCTGGATTATTTTGGTTTTCTTCATTTGCCCCATTTTTCTGTCAACTTGTTAACTGTAGAAATTTCACAAGTTTTGTCCCTTTTTTTCTCTCTATTTGCCTAGCACTTATTGATTTCACCCATTAGCTCAACCACCTCAGCTAAACTGATTTCCAAATCGACACCTGTAGACTTGATCTCTTTGGCCAAGCACCAAACTTTTATGAGCAACAGAGTAACAGAATCTCCCCAAACAAGTCTTCTTGCCATCTCAATCTCAACATGACCCAAGCCAAATTTATCCTCTTACTACCTCTAAATGTATTTCTTGTTCCTGTGTCTCCTGTCTCAGTTAAAGGAGTGTTAGCCTTTGAATTACGCAAAATAGAAAACTCGAGGTTATCATTATTCCTTTTTCTTCCTTTATTTTTCTTAAGTCGTATTGATTTTGCCCCTTAACTGGACCCACTGGCTCTTCTCTGCTTCTCTTTCTCCTGTTCAGGCTGCCACTCTTTCTTCCACTATTACAGTATTAGGAAAAATTGCCTTCTAAATGACCTCCCTCTGCTACTTTTTCCATCACAATTATCTTCTTCAAATACAATCTCATCATGTTACGCCCTGCCTCAAACCCTCAGCTGCCTCCTTTGTCTGTGACTCCAGTGAGAAATGATAAGATGAAATTTTTAAAAAGTTTAAAAATTAATACTTAAAAAGTAGGCACCAAAAGATCTTTGCTAAATGGTAAGAGTGTTTATTTCTGAACTTCTAACATTCAATGTGCTTTGTCTTCTCTGCCTGCCTCTCCCTCCTATGTATATGTATTTCTGTGTGTGTAAATTCCCCAAACTTACACCAGATCACATAAGTAATTATGAAATAAAGATATTTGTATGAAGCCATTATTTTTATAATGAAAAAAATGTTATTTAAAAGTAGAATAACATCAGTTTGGGGCAATATGTATTACATGTGATTATATAAGAAATTTGATGTATATTTGCATAGGAGAAAGGAAAAACATCAAAATGTTAATGGAAGTTACCCCTAGATGGTAGAAATATGGGTAATTTTACTTTCTTCTCTACGCCTCTCTGAATTCTCCAATTGCTCAACAATAAAATTGCATTAATATTATATTCAGAAGAAATAATTTTTCCATGTGGCATTAAGACGAAACACACATAATCTCTGTGGGGCTCCAGGTGAGGCTGTCAGCATACCAGGGACCTGCCAGCAGCAACACTTCTGCTCCCTCTAAGCTGCATGTGTGAGCATTTTCTCTTCTCCAGACTCAGACCACAGGACCTGAAGAACACTGTAGGGGTTAGCCAGGCGAGGTATGCTCAGTGTGGCCTCTGGGTGCAAAGTAAAGCTGCTGTGGCCATGACAGAGATGGAGGTGGTTGAATGGGGCCTTCTCCTTGACAGGAGAGCTGAAATCAAGACAGAGAATGCATGGTAGATTGTGCAGCTGCGCATGTAGATCTCCAAAGAGGCAGCCTGCAAAGTCTGGAAGCCCAGAAGAGGGGCAAGGAAGAGGACAATCTTCTACATGGCTTTCAGACAGCCTCCCATCATATCAAAAGTATGGCCCCTACAGTGGGTAAATGAGAATACCTAGTGTTTAAAAACATGAATGGAAGCATGTTGTAGAATTCCAGGGAAAAAGGGTAACTCTTGCAGGCTACTTTCTCCTCTGAGAGCCATTTTATTATCTGTGTTGTTCCAGTTCTCACTAAATTGACGATGGTACTGACCTTGATAATGACTTCAACAATAACGACCTTTTGTGGTCTTATTCCCACGTGTCAAGCACTTTGTTAAACTCTTTCAGTGATTTATATCCTGTAGTATTAAGGGATAGGTATGATTATTAGCTGATTCATGGATGAGGAAAGTAAGTTTCAGGAAAGTTAAGAAATATGATCAAGGAACCAACTGGAAATGGCAAGTCAGGCCTAACTAGTGACCATCATTATACAACCATGACTGTCTCTCCATGTGACTGTTTATTGTTTTTCCACAATTCCTGGTACATGTACTTTGCATCTGACCTCTGCCTTTGAAAGCATGGATTGTATCCTCAGCTTTTCTCATACCTTGAAACACCCTGGGAACGTAGTGGGCACTCAAACAACTTTCCTCACTGATGAAAGGCAAGCTGAGAATAATACCTCAGGAAAACAAAAAAGCAATTCCAAGATAAGCCTTTATGCATGTTTTCCAACCAATAGGAGTCGGTAAAATAAATGCAATTTGAAGTTCCAAGCCACAGAGCCAAAAAATAACTGGGATTACTAGAAAGCACACCAGCAATTTCTCATTACTAGTTTTAGTACCTAATATTTTAACCTTAATCACCTTTAACACTTAAAAGTAAAGAAAAAAATGTACAAAACAAGCAAAGACTCGAAGAGAAGGGACAAAAGGAAAGAAAGGTTTCTTCTCTGGAAAAATAATGAACATTTGTGGCTAGAAAAAGCCTATTGTGGTCACTGGCAAGGTGGTTTTTAGATGTTACCCATCTAAGCGGCAGGGTTCTAAATAAGGCATGCTAGCCCATTCGCCCATTGACACCCTCTGTGCCTCAGTTTACTAATCTTATACTGCAATAGCACCTATCTGCTCTGTGGAGGTGCTGATAATAATATTACATGTGCTTTATGTTTGGGCAGAGCTTCTCTAGAGATCCTAAAGCACTCTCCAGATTAATGTTTTAATTTATGTATTAATAATTCTCACAGCATTCTCCGTCCTCCTCAGGATAATAATATCCACCTCTTTTGAGATAGGCAGGGGGTACTGAGTGATGGACACGAAGCAGACACTTAAATAAGAAAACTGTAACACAAGAGCGTAATTAAAGCTCTAAAACCAAATCAAACTACAGAGTTTTAAAGAGATACCACAGTGTTAGGGACCAAAGAGGCAAACTTATCTTTCCTCCACCACTCTGAAACGTGCATGTTTTTGGTTAGACATGGCATTTAAAAGATATTATTTTCAGGAGTTCCTAAAGGAAACTGAAATATGAAAATTATGTATTCTTGGCCACTGTGCTGGCTGATCTTCCACATTATAGCTCTATTTCCCTGAAGTGGCTACAACATAAACCAGGAGATGCCAGCTCTTCTTCTGAGTCCCTTGGTGTGTTTTGGTTTGTTCCCTAATCAGAGTTCTCTGGGTTTCATAACACAGATTCTTTCATTCCCAAGAATTGCCTGTCTCAAAAACAGTGTATGATTTCTCAGGGAACGTGAGAAAAAGCCAGAGGAGGCATTTACTGTTTCACAAACATTCTGGTTTCCTTTTGTGCTTTTAAGAAAATAACTTCAAACCGATGTTTACCAAAATATGCTGAGTCACATGAATCCTTAAAGATAAACTTTATGTATGAATGTCAAAGACTTTTGAAATTAAAGTCTCAGAAATTGAGTTAAATGGGGGAACTTAAAATCTAGCTTTTGAATAGTCATGTTACTTAACACTGAAATTTCTCTCAACGTGGATATCAACATAGACTCAGATGGACAGTAGAACGACGTAGATGCTCTTTCCTGTTAATTGTCTGTGTCCCCTTAAGTGGAATATCAGCCCCATAAGGATATGAACTTGTCCTTCCTTGTTTTTGCTATGTTCTCAGTGTTTAACAAGGCCTGGAACCAGTAGGCCCTCCATAAATACTTGTTGAACACTGAATGAATAAATATTGTGATGCCATTAGCCACCATTAATAATTAAGATAAAGATTCACTAAAGTTCCTTATGAATCTACAAAAAGGAAATAACACCATTCCATTCAGAATTCTTTTTACTAAAAAATACCCAAATAACAACAACAAGAAACTTTTTACTTTGCCACCACAAGCTTCCTGGTATCCTCATTAAACATTCACAGAAATATAGTGCCCAGTTCTTCTGACCAGGAATTTAACCAGGTCCCTAAATCAATGCAGTGAATTGTGCAAAACAAAACGGCAACAAGATCATCTTTCAAAATAACAGATTTGGGAGAAAAAGACTGTAGTAAATACATTATGCTTCCGCTACCTCTGGTTTTGTGAGTTTATTTATTTATTTTGTAATTTATTTTTTAAATATACTTTCTCCAGCTCTCTTCCCAGGATGTAGATCTTGTGCCAATTGGGCCCCATTAAAGACTGGATCCCATCCTGACCATCTGGGAGCTGGAAAAGCAAGGGTGAGTTCCTGAGGCCCAGGGTATTCCAGAAGGAGAGCATCAGACACCAGCAACGCCAGCCCCTGTGGTTTGAGGCTGCACAATGAGCTCTTTCTCAAGGCTTGTTTTTCTAAATTCAGTCAAGAAGGAACATCATTCCCTACTCAGGCCTGGCTCAGTGTCCTGTGTTCCTTGCTTGTTTGTTTGAAAATTAAAATATAAAAGGAAAAGGAAATCAGAATGCATTTATGGAAGGGGATGAATGCTTGTTATCAATGTTGGCAATTCACAAGGCAGAATCTTTGCCTGTGGAATTAGGAAAGAAAAATATAAAAGCCAACAGACTGATAGCTGAAGTAGTCAGGGAATGAATTCACCTTTCACCAAAAGACTTATAGAGTCTTTCCAAGCTATTTAAAAAAAAAAAAAAAAAAAAAAGATGTCAAAGCTTTAAGATACGAAGACTCATTCTATCATTTTTTGTGGTGTTGTTAATATCTACATATGGTATACATTGATGCTAGCACATACAACCAGTAATTCCTCACTTAAGATTCAGGAACTCAGAGATGTGATAAAAATTAAGCACTACAAAAAATTGAAGCCAAACCCCTTTTAACAATGTGTCTCTACAATTCCTTCTGCTGAAAGTCTTTCAAGGTTGCATTATACATACCTTGCTGTTTTAAACAGTATATATTAAATATAATTGCTAGCTCTTTATTGATTACTCAGGGCCACCGTCATTAGAAACAGTCATTAATGAGCTGCGCAGTAATATAGTTCTGTGTCTGCTTTTTAGGCTTTTTATTTCTTCCCTAGACATCAGGCCATCAGCTGTCACTGAGCCTGCATCCAATGGCCCGCCTCCACACTTGATCTGCCTCTAGTTTGGGCCTCTTAATTTGCTGTTACCTAGGAAAACAGATAACGTAGTTTCTTAAGTATTATGTCCAGGTATGGTGGCTCACACCTGTAATCTCAGCACTTTGGGAGGCCAAAGTGGGTGGATCACCTGAGGTCAGGAGTTCAAGATGAGCCTGACCAACATGAGGAAACCCCATCTCTACTAAGAAATATAAACATTAGCCAGGCATGGTGGCAGGTGCCTATAGAGGCAGGAGAATCGCTTGAACCCAGGAGGCAGAGGTTGCAGTAGTCAAGATTGCACCATTGCACTCCAGCCTGAGTGACAGAGCAAAACTACATCTCAAAAAAAAGGATTTTCTTCTTGTTAACCCAAAGCTTTTTATTTTATTTACTTTTTTGGCTTGCTTCTGGTTTCATGCTGAATTTTGGAGAGTTGATGTTATTATAACACATCTCTGGATAAAAAAGTGTTATTACTTTCATATTAGATAGTTAAGAGATGGCTATGGAGTCAGTTGGACTTTGATTCAAATTCATGCTTTGCCAATAATCAGCTGTGGGACCTCTGGAAAGTCACTCAACCTCTGCGCCCTTCAGTTTCCTTATTGAGGAATGTGGGGCGGGGTGGGTAGGAAGGGGAGGGTAGGAAGGGGGAGGGAGTAAGATGGGACTAGTTACCTAATAGTTTATTACAAGGATTAATTGACATAATTTCTGTAATAAGTGTAGGAAAAGGCATCACTTGTATCAACCAGTCAACACGTGTTACTTCTATTACTACTCAACTCTCACCAACACCAATAGATTTGCATTAAGGCATTTATGTACATACTATTACACAATTGTATCTAAATATAAACTACCTACCCATACATACATTAACAAAACCTGGACCATGATCTGTCTGTCTAGTATGGACACTATCAAGCATTGCCAACTACAACAGTTGCTAATAGAGAGCATTTGTTTGAATGAATTAATGAAAGGGGAAATAGTATCATTCAACAAATTTTCACTAATGCCTCAGATGTGCAAAGCTCTGTGCTTGGCATCACAGAAAATTAAACTGAATTTATCCTGAATCCCGCCTTCAAGGAAGAGGGCATGCCCTTAAATCATGATAATTAAAGATGGAAAAGTATAAAGAACATAATATGTTAGAGATAAGGCAACATAAGAATTTAGTCAGAAGAGAAAATAATCTATACTTAGAGTCATATGGGAACATTTCAGAGAAAAAGGTGATATTTTATAGTATCTTAAAGGGCAGAGGGATATGGGTACAGAAAGGAGGGAAAAGGATCCCGTGGGGAGGAATGGCATCAGCAAGACAGGGAGAAAAGTTACTGCAGGTACTAGGAGCAGCTAATGAGTCAATGGAATAGAACATAAATTAAGATGAATGGTGGGTGAGGATGATGAAAAGAGAGGTTAGCGTCAAGGTGGTGTGCCTGAATCCCAAGCTAACAAGTTGTGGCTTTAGAAAGGAGGAAGCCAGTAAAAGTTACAAGGCTTTATTTATTTATCTCAGGGTATCAGGGAGCCATCCTAGAGATCAGCCGTCAGCAAGAAAAGGAACACAGCACTATCTAGACATCCAGAAATATTCATTTTCTTCATAACAGTCACATGACTGCAGCCAGGTGTGAATTCTGTCATTGATTCATATGAACATCAGAAATTCATCACACTTCTGTGGTTCCTATTTTCAAGTTACAGACACATACATGCGCCTCCTGAATACACTGTAAATAACCAGCTGAAAATGTCATCTTAAAGTTCTTTTTAACTATTTCATAATTATCAACATAGAAAATAGATTTCAAGTGCCTCAGTCATCAAAAATAAAAATATAGACTAAGGCATTTCAGGAATAAAGTGAGCCTGGCTGTAACTATGTAACTACATGAAAAAGGCCATTAGAACATTTTTATCTGTTTTTTTTTTTTAATATGCTGGCTCATTTAGAAATGATTTCCCATAAAATTACTTAGGCTTGAAAGTTGTTCTTCAAAGTCATATTCAAAGTTTAATGCAACTAATCCAGGCTGCTTTTAAATTTTTTAACAAGTTTATAATTTTGCATAAAGCATTTTCTACATAATAGATGGTCAATAAGGACAGGTTAACAATAGGACATGAAACATATATTTAGAAAAAATTAGGCAAGTATGAGCTATTTTAAATCCATGCATTTAATCCATTTTGAATTAAATTTATATTTACTCAACATATGTAAAATAAATGGACACAACTATTTACATTGTATTACATTTCTATCATAAAATTTTGAAAGAGGTAATATTTGACATAATGTCTTTCTCCATCTTAATTTTCTTTTTTATTTTAGTGGAGCTGTATCTCACAAGGTGGTATAGATAAGTCTTTAGAGCGCTGCTGCAATTACGTATAAAATTTAGGAGGGTTTGGGAAATTTCTGGAGCTATGTTAAAAGCCTATGGAAGTTGCATGAGAAAATCTGGTAGAACCAAAACTGAATGGGAGTGAAGCTGGGTGTCAAGAGCACTGGGCTCTGAGCCCAGCGCTAAGTAGCTAATATCCTCCCAGGACCAGCCACCATGCCACTCCGAAGTCTCTTTCTCCTCACAAAATAAGAAAGCTGTACTTCACTGAAAAAAAGGTTTCTCAAGGCCCTTAAAATGTTGTGACTCTGCATGTGGTTCAGTAAGAGTCAAGGCCGGGCAAAAAGGCCTGGGAAACTTCCCGTGGAATACATGTATGCTTCTTAGTCATTCACTCTTTAACATCATAGAGAAGCCAGTCCTCTTTTTTATTGACAAGCATTCCTCTGAGCTATGTGTACAAAGGAGAATGGAAAGTAGAGATAGACAGAAAGAAAGAAATCAAGGACTGCATTTACCACTTGGTTTTCCGATTTTTTTATTTAAATGGCAAAATTGCTTCTCAGCCCCTAAACTGCCATTTGTCCAACTACGTTCACCCACAGGTCTCCCCCAGAGATTTCTTTTGACTTCATTCCCTATGTCTGGGAATGTAGTTGAAGAAAACGTTCATCTGGATAAAGAAGACAACAAGTAGGCCCTGTGTGAGACTAATTGCTTCATACAGCGAGGAAGCTGGCTTCTCCCATCTGAACTAAGTGGTACCAGCTATCTTTAAATATAGCTGCCCTACAAAATCATATGGCATCTAATTCCAAGGGTGTACCGACTAAAACCAGATGCAAAATATGAGGGACATTTTGTTCAAAGCCTTGCAGCATTCAAGAATAAAGGCTCTACACATTTCTGGTCTAATCTGAATGAAACTCTGCAAATATTTCAGATGATTTTCTCACATCTATCCTAGTGCAATCACTTTGTGATTGAATTTCATGACTTGGCTCTGTTAACATGAAATCAAAATGTATTTCAGCCATCACAAATACACCATGTAAGGTGATCCTTGGGGGAAAAAAAAAAAAAAGAGGGGCGGGTTTCTGCATTCACAGAAGTTTGGGATATGCTGAATACTGCATTTAAGTATTCACGGTACATGCTAGTACCTCAAAGGTTCTGCAAAGCCCTAGAAGAAAGACCAGTAGAATTTGTTTGACTCAACATTTCCCAAACTTACCAGGAAAAATCACCCTCTCTCATCTCCCAAGGGGTATCTATTAATATCCTGTAGAACTAGTATTCCATAGCACTCTCTGGAAGACGAATTAGGCCAACACTGTGGTGTAAGTCTCAGATTTATATCAGATACCAGAATCTGAAGCATAGAGAGTAAAAATATTGACTGAAGACATATCAATAGGGAGATCCAATTTTGTGGCCAATTAAATTGTTTTGATGAAGTTCAAAGAATCCTTTTGCAAATAAACATCACGTCTGTGTATTCAAGCGTGCTCTGAAAGAAGAGTAGTGGAAGAAAAGGAGCAGTTTTCCATCTGCTGCCACTGTCCCCGTCTTACTGTAGTGGGATTCTCAGGGGCAGAAACTCACTTAAAAGGAATCACTAGGCCAGGTAAGGTGGCTCATGCCTGTAATACCAGGACTTTGGGAGGCTGAAGCGGGCAGATCATAAGGTCAGGAGTTCAAGACAAGCCTGGCCAACATGGTGTAACCCCTTCTGTACTAAAAACATAAAAATTAGCTGGGCGTGGTGGCATGCCCCTGTAGTCCCAGCTAGTCAGGAGGCTGAGGCAAAAGAATCACTTGAACCAGGAGACAGAGGTTGCAGTGAGCCAAGACTATGCCATTGTACTCCAGCCTGGGCAACACAGCGAGACTGTCTCAGCAAAAAAAGGAATCACTAGAATTGTAGCACTGATTTCAAAGGGGATGTAGAGTAATCCCTTTATTTTCAGATGGGAAGCTGAGGCCCAGTGACCAACACCAACTAAATCTAGATGCTCTGATTGGGCAATGGAAGGATAGTCAATATCCAAGTCTCTCAACTGGCTCCTTATCCACTGCCACCCCATGCAATCTAAACCTTTGCCTGGAATATTGTTCTGTGCTCCTCACCAAACCCACCATTGTACTTTTTAAAATTGACAGCTTAATACTTTAAGTTGTATAAATTCTCTCAGATATTTCTGTGATTAAATAAAAGGGTCATGAGAGCCTAACGTACCTAAGCACAGAGATACATCCATACCTAAGACGACCTTGATTGGTCATTCAATCTACTTCTCACTACACCACTTTCTCTGCCTTCTAGAAGCTTGCCTTGAATTGTAAACTACCAATTTAATACTAGATTATATAAATATATTATGTAACTCTCTAATTTGCTTCATGGGGGCAAGTTGTCTTTCCAAATAAAACATCAGATCCCACAAAGCCCAACTTTAATTACCCATGGTACCTATCCCAGTGCTAGACACCCAGCAGGCAAGCCAACCTGTGCTCACTGTTTAGAAATTGGAGGAATTCAGAGGAGATATTAAAATAACAATTAGTTCTACAAACCAGAAGCGGGAGCCCCTCCCTGCTCCAAATCACGTGTTGGTAGGAAAGCAAAACAGCCAAGTGCAGCCATGGTCAAAAAAAAAAACTCAACCCACATTAAACATCATCACACATCAACCCTGCTGGTTTGCCTAAATTTGTATATAAAACATTAAAAAGATTTTTTAAAAGACTTTTGGAGTAGGACAGGGCAGGGAGCATAAGAATAACAGTCAAATAATTTACTTTCTAAAAGGAGGGAGAGGAGAAGGGGCAAGAAACAATAAAGAAAGAGGAAGGGGGCAAATGGAATTCACAAGGAAGCCATGTGACTTGGGAGCTCACGGAAGGCAGCCCTGAGTTAGGAGAAATGAAGTGCTCCTTTCTTCTTCCCACCCCTCAGGGGGTGATCGTGAGCTAAACTGAACTACTCATTTGCAGAAGATTGGGTTGGTAGGGGAAGAGCACAGATGAGAGTAAATTAAGCCAGCTTGATTTTCTTTGGCTCTCTTTAAAATTCTTTAGTTAAAAAAAAAAAAAAAAGACTCTAAATAATAGCATCAGCTGCTAATCTAAAATGTTATCTGCTGGTCCTAGCCCACCAGCCTGCTTTCCGGGTGTGTTGGGCTATAGAGTAAGGAAATGCAGAAGTGATAACAGTCTACTTAAAATGAGAAGGACTGGACTTAGAGATGGCGTAAACCTCAAGATCATGTCGTCTGGCGCAAAGACTTTGGATGGACAGGGATCCAGCTCTGGAGATGAGGCTAAGCAAGTTAACTCTCTTGCCCTAGCACAAGGCACGCATCCTTTACTTCATAAAGATAAATTCTACCTAGAAGCCATATACAACTGGAGGATGAAGGGAAGCCTTCTTACCTCTCTGAGTCTGTACATGCCAATTCTACCTGACTTTGAAGGTAATAGCCACTGTTAAGACACCCAGAGCACAAGGCATCATGACAATGTGAGCCTATCACCCTGAGCTGATAACACCCTAGGATAAAAATAGTGGCATAGGCTAAATTATGGAAGGTAAGCAGGTAAGCCCTGGGGTTGGACTATTTGGGTTCAAATCCCATCTCTACCACTTGATAATTGAACCACTTATTTAACTTCTCCAAGCTTCAAGTTCCTCATCAGTAAAACGAGAACAACATCATACACAGTGGTGAGAATCCCACAAGGGCCCTTCCAAACGTTTGTCATATTGCCTGGGAGGAACTAAGTGCTCAGTGAATGAATGTTAGCTAATGTTAGTCACACTCTGCATTTTTCTATAGCTTTTTCTTAGATGCCTTCTGATCAAATTCTGATTCTGTACAATGCAAGCTTTGACTAATGGCCTCAATCTTGGTTGATATTTTTATGCTGCTACAAAAATAAAAGGCCCTTCATGTAATTTTATTTGATTAAAAACAACCAGCATTACTACTAGTGTTACTATTACTACTTTCTACTACTATACCACCTGGCTTATGAAACATCTCCTTTTTTTCTTTCTTTCCTCTGCCACTCTTCCTTCTCTCAAGTTTGCATATGCTATCTTATCAACCAGGAATTTTACTTCCTTTGTAAAAACATAGAATATCCTTCAAATCCAATCTCTAGTCCTCTCTGGCTGTGTAACCTTGGGCAAGCTTTTTAACCTCTCTGAGACTCAGTTTACTTGTATGTAAAATGGGAATAACAACAAGGCTATTGTGAGGATTAAAGTGACACCCATGAAGTGCCTACACATGGTGAACCCTTAGCAAGCATGAGCTATTTCTCAATTCGCACCATTATACAATGGATTTCTTTATTTGGGGCAGTATCAAATTTTCTCCCTGCATGAAAAAGTAGAGAAAATTATGTGTGCCAAGTAGCCTGTATGAAAACCTAAATATAGAAATAGTTTAGAATATTACAAAGAAAGGTCCACTTCTGCAAGACTCATTATTCTGAACATCAGGATGATCGTGATGATAACAGCCCAATTTAAAGTCTGACATCCAGGTCCTCAACTGCTAATGCAGTTGGATTTGCTTGTTTTAAAAGAATATCTGCACAAATATTTTGGGAAACAGTTTACATGAGGACAGGGTCATAGTTGATTTGTGACATAGCTAATACCAAGAGCAGCCTGAAAGGAGGGACTGGACAACGAAGAAGCAGGCATCCTCCACCCTCAGCTCCTGGCTGGACCCACCCTGACTCCTGGGACAGAGTGAAGAGGGGCTCCTGGCACACACAAGGCAGGGGCAGTGGGGGGACAAAGGAGGGAGGAGGACAAAGGTATTGCATTAATGGGTTTTCCTTCCCATGACTTTCACCAGTTTTGTTATATAGAAACAGATCCTTTAAAGCAATTTGAATAAATCTAAGTTACATGTTAGCCTCCCTTTGCTATTCCTAAATCAGGTCAAGAAAGTAGGAAACTGAGAGGAAATGGAGGGACCTTGACTAGGGGCAAGGCAGAGGCGCAAATGAATGATTTCCTGATGTGTCCTTATTCCTTATTCAGTGGAGTCCACTGGGGCTTAAAAGGCATAGGTTTTACAGGAAGCTTCAGACGAACCCACCTTCTTCTCACAGAGTCAGTAAGATTTACCGCCAATTCTGAGCTCCACTTTGACCGCAATGACACGAAGCAAGGAGTCCGTATTATTTCTGCTCTTCCCATCTCCTAACTTCCAAGATATGCAACGGAAAGAAATGGAAAAGGTGGACGATACAGCCCACAAGACGTGGGACAGACTGTCCTTGTGAGAACTGCTGTCTCCAGCAGGATGAAGACCCTAGGCTGGCAGCAAAACCTGCCATGGATTTGACGCTTCTAATTTACAACCCAATAGTTTCAACAAAAAACGGAGTACCATTGGCAAGGGGAACTAGTCCATCTTTCATGCCTGGAACGTTCCAACTTGCCTAACCATTCGTTGGGTGGACTGAGACGCCCATCTCTGATTCGGCTTTATGAGAACTTTGATTCCCTGACCAAATGCATACCTCTTGTTGGCTGAGTGGAAAATACCAAGTTAGCAGCAGCAGGAGCTAGCAAGGGGCTTGCCTGAGTGGGTTACTGGCAGTTAAGCAATGTACAGAGAAGGCTTACAAAGAAGAGCAGCCTCTGTTCTGGAAAGGTAAACATACCCAACTATCACAGTCTTAACTTTCTGCTCATCTGTAGGGCCCCTCTAAAGAGAAAACACAAAGAAAATATCTAGATAGGCTAAACCATGGTGTCATGAGTGCATAGCTAGAAATGGAAATCTCTGTGTGGCCATATACAAATCACTTATATTGGGCAGCTGCTCTCTGGTTATGTAATTATTTGTCTAGAAGCCTTAGTATCCTTCTTAAGAAAAGAAGTATGCTAAGGGTATCTACCTCATAGTGCAGAAAGAAGGGTAAAATGATCTATCTTAAGGTTTAGCACATTGCCTAACGTGGTAAATCTCAGTAAGTTAGGATGACTACAAACTTACAAAGCAAATGGGATGAATGAACCTATGGTATCTTGTAACGCTAACATCATTTTTATTCTAAACTTTGGTGAAGTGAAAGAGAAGGTACCCTGAGCATGCTGGCTAAGAAATTGGGGCTCAGAACGGAGAACACAATGGCAGATTTGCAATGGCATCTATATAACAGGATGCACATGTTTTGTAATCGTGAGCTGATGCTGATGGTTGCCTGGCAAGTCAACTGGTAGGTTAAAAGAACAATTACAGTGCTTGGACAGCACTGCACAATAAGAACATAGTCATTTTCACGGGCTTGCAGTCACACACGGAGAGGCCTGATAGTTGTAAATTCCTAGGGAGCCCTTAGTTCTTCTGGCTTCTCCCAGCAAACCACTCTCTCCAATGAATAGTCATCGAATATGTCAAGAACCACCTACACCTGGATTATGCTGCCATTGAATGGTGTTCCTTGAAGCTCAGGCTATAGTAGACTCTTTCTACAAAATAGCCACAGGTTACACCCTTGCTAAAGCTTGAATGGGTGTAATATACATCTTGTGACTTTACATCTCCTCTTCAATTCTCAACATACAATAGGACCTCCACTCCTTGTCGAGCCCAAAAAGACAAATTGCAAAACAGAAGCTCTCCCACTGCCTATGGGCCAGAGAATGGAAGTCATTCCAGTGGTAACTGTTGTCTCCTCATAAACCCAAACCATCTCTTCTAGTTTCCCCAAATTCTGTAGACTGAGGCTGGCCCACCCAGAGCAGCACCACTAAAGTCTACACATTCTATTAGAAATTCAAGTATAGGCAGTATCTTCAACTAGATCAAGCTATTAGATATTAATGTTCAGACAACACCTACCTCACTCCAGACCAGCATGGTACCGAATATGACCTGTAACCCATCAAAGAAATTGTCCCCTATGATGATCACAGTCGCGCCTCCCGTCGTCCATCCTTCACTCGGGCTGATGGCTTTGATACAGGGAGTAGCTGCTTTTCAACACACATGAAAAAGAGAAGGAGTCTGCTGTTAGAACCAAACTTTAATGATGAAGACTTGAGAAAAAGGAAAAAAAAAAATCTTTTATCTTTTCACTAACAGAAAGTCCCTCAAGATCTCAGCATTTCCTAGCCACATTAGGACCTGAAACTTAAGGGTGCAACTACAGTTTTTAAAAGCATTCTTTCCATTGTTTCTATGAAGATACACATATTTTACCCAAATCTTTATCAAACCTGAAACTTTATGAAATAAAACACAAAGTAAATTTTAATTTGTAAATGCTAAGAATTTTTTTTTATTAAAAATGGGTGACTTTCTGGAATATATTGGAAACCTTACAGAATTGCTTCATAGTTAAATATATCTCCTGAAAAGAAAACTTACATATTTTCAGATAAACATTGCTATCCAATAGGAAGCTAAGAAAGAGAGGAGCCTGTAGCAGGAAATGATTCTTGCTCCATGCCCTCTGTCTGAACACTAACATAGCAACATGTCTCATCAAAAATCATTAAGATTTGTTTTTTCAAATAAATGTCATAGATCCCATTTTACAGATTCGAAGAATGCAGGTCACTTGGGGTGAATTATGTAACCAAAGAGCTGAGTCAGGGCTCAGCCACAGAGTTTTCCATGACCTTTGCTTTGCAGTCTTTCCCAGGCATAAAACCCTAGAATTGACTTTTTCAAAATTTCATCTCTCTTTTCTTTCCATTATAAATGGTCCTTGGAGATGGGAAATAATTTGTAAATACTGTGATTCCAAATAGACTGGAGGTGGTTTGTTTAATGAGCATGGCATACTTTCAACAGAATTGCTGGGCATAAATGTAATTGTTGGATTGTTTTTAAAATCTCTCAGAGGGCACCTTTCTGCCACTGAGGATTTTTAACTCCACAATGTCATGCTTCTGTTCTCATGATTACTTTTATGAAGAACAACAAAGCAAAATCCTAAAGCAAGGGAGATAGTGTTCAAGGAGAGAAAATGGGACCCTCATCTTTAATAAAAAGTGTATTAAGTATCCAAGGCTGACTTTCCGAGCATTGAAGCCAATGAGAGCACTAGTTAATTTTAACAGGAAAAAAACTGGCAAAAAATATTTGGACTTTGTCAAATTTGGCAAAATGTCATGCTTTAACTTTTGCAAGAAGGAAAGAAAATATTAAGTCCAGCCCGGTGGGACCATTGCTCACGTGCCACCACACAAACAAGTAGAATGGGTTTGATTTTGATTCAAATTAATCTTAAAAATTTGCACAGAGAATCTGGAAATATCCAAACTAAACATTTCATGTTGGCTGAACTCATAGCAATGCATTGACAACTAAAACTCAGCAGTTCAGATGATTTTTCTCTCCTCTACTTTCTCGCAAAAACAAAATAATTAATCAAGAAGATGTAAATGATTCATAACTTGACTTGAAATTTCTTGTCTGATTTTTTAACATACATAGAGGTTGTGATCAGTGTTCCACAAGCAAAGGGCTTTGTCTTAAACAAAAATGACCTTTAAAAGTACAAATGTTTAAATGCATGATTAAGTACTCCCAAAGCAGCGGTATGTATGATTTGAAGCAAGTTGTAAGAGAAATAAACTATATTTAACAACTATATAAAGTTCTTAAAATATAAGCAGTTTGGAAACATTTTGTTAAGGTCTCCAAAGATCAATTCTTAATTTATAACTCAGTCTACTTAGTTGTTAGGATGGAGTACAAAAGGTGTTACCATATCCTTGGTACTTCTGAGAAGGACAGGGTATCTGTTTACCTGGGCTGGTCTTGAGAGTCCTGCCTGAGTCAAAGTATGGAATCCAACAGGGTCATTAATTGCTGACCCTGTGATTACCCACACAGACTGCAAAATGGTCTTGGTGCTTACTATCAGTTTTAGGTTTGGAATTTCTGTTAATTTTTATTTTTTTAAATCACACATGTGTATTTCTTTAGCTAAATATGGTCTCCTGCAGGCTTTCTCTTCACTGCACAAAGGGAGGTGGAAGGCGGGTGTTTCTATGTCTTTGAGAAACCCTCCTACAGGAAAGGCCTTATAATAGCATGGGCAAGACCTGCTGGTTCTGAACTTGACCCAGTCCCTCTTTTTTTCACTTGTTATATGTAGGATACAGAAGTCATATGGGTGTATATGCATGTGTGTGTGTGTGTGTGTGTGTGTGCTTTCAGACACTTCCCAAGGAAAGTTGCAATGTTTTCAAATACTGTGAGCAATTTTCCAGAAAGAGAGCTATCTGTCAACAACTCAGAAGAAAGAAAAAGCATCAAGCTTCTAGAGATAACCAGGTGAGAAAACAATATTTGACACCATCTTCTTAGTTCAGAGAAATAAAACCTTAAGGGAAGTACCCCGGGAAGAATGACACATCCCTCAGTCCATCCTACCTCTACACTCAGCACCATCCACTATCCTGCTTCAAGACTATATGCCACTCTTGGAGCAGGTAAGTCATTCAGACCTTTCTAAGTTTAGACCTCTAAGGGCTCCAAAGTTCCTCCTATACATCTGTTATAACATATTAGTCTTGAGGGGAAGCTTTGTGACACCTCCCCACTGGCAAGTTTGAAAAATATGTAAAGGAATCATGAGCTATCCCAGAGAGAGAGGATGAGGACGGGAAGCTAGTAGCATTTCGTAACTGGAGGTCAAACCAGGTGTAGTGGCTCACACCTGTAAACCCAGCACTTTGGAAGGCTGAGATGAGAGGATCTCTTGAGGCCAAGAGTTCAAGCCTGGCCTAGGCAACATAGTAAGACCTTGTCTCTATGAAAGGTTTTTTAAAAAACTACCAGATGCAAGCCTGTCATCCTAGCTACTGGGGAGGCTGAGGCAGAAGGACTGCTTGAACCCAGGAGTTCAAGGCTGCGGCGAGCTATGAGTGCACCACTGTACTCCGCCTGGGTGAGACTCTGACTCTCAAAAATAAATAAATGAATGAATGAATGCTAAGTATCCAACAATGCATGAATGAATGGGATAGTCCCCATAAATGAAGAACCCCAAAATGTCAATAATGCAACATGGAAAACACTATGTGCACGAATAATGCAACACAGAAAACACTGTGTGCAAAAGAGAATCAGGTCCAAGAGCTATTGCTAAGAATTCACAGACCCATGTAGACCAAGGCGAGACATTCAAATGAATACAGCAGCTCAGACTCTCAGAACAAGCATGAGATGAATGGCCACTGACCCTCCACATCTGGAAAGCAATGGGAAATGATGAGGGTGTCGGCGAATTGCATGTGCCCCAGGGAAAGGTGACAGCACCGCTCAGCTTCAGCCTTTGGTGGCCCCACACGCATGCAGGCCTAGTGTGGTCTGGGTTACTGGTCATCTTTCCAAAGAAGCCAGGAAGCCATATTTTTGTATGAAATTTTTCAATCTTTAAATGTTGGAAACTAATTCAATATATTTTTTAATGTGTAGGCCAAACAAAATGTTTGTGGGCTGGCTTTAACTCACAGGCTGCTATTTTACACTTTAACCCTAGTCACAACACAACTGCCAGGCTAAAAACAGACCTGGAAATACTTGCAATTGTGGCCAAAATTATAGGTACCCAAATGTTCATTGCAGTATTGACAGCAAAAAATTCAGATGTCTAGGTCCCCCCAACAGGAGAGTGGTTAAAGAAATTATGGTATATTCATAGTATAGAATACTAGGAGTGTCATTCAAATACACAAAAGAATTCTATTAACTGATATGGAGAGATTTCAAAATACGTTAGCAAGTCAAAAAAAAAAAAAACAATTTGCAAACTAAAGAACAGTGTAATTAAGTTTATTTTGAATGATATCTGTGAGCCTGTATATGCTCTAGTATGTGTACGTATGCAGTTCTATGGGAACAGGTATGATGGACAAAGGCCTGGAAGGAAGGATATGCATAACTGTCCCCAGAGGGTCCTTATACGAGGGACTAGACAGGGGTTGACAGAAAAGAAAGACTATTAACATTTATTCCCTACGTATCTGTATGATTTAGATTTTTTCAATGTGTACAAATTAAGATACTATGTAATAAAAATAAAAAATTAAGTTGCAGCAGAACATTTAATTTTATGAGAGAGAACAGTTGTACTTTTCAGAGCAAAATGACATTTTAAAAAAGCAAAATAAGACAAACAAACAAAACAGCTGCGCTGACCCTGAGCCTCGCCGTCTCTCCTCGTGTTGGACATGTTTTCTCTAAAAACGCTCAGAGTACATCCAAAGCGGCCAAGGACTTGTTTCTTACATTTGGGATACCCAGAGAAAAACAGAGGGAAGACAGGGAAAAATCACTTTTAATAGTCACAGTGGATGGATTCAGTGGAATTTGACTGTGAAAAGATTTATGAAAGAATTCAATTCAGCACAGGGATGTGATAATCAATAAAATTCTATCTCCAAGAAAATATTATGGAATGTGGGGGTAGTATTTGAATACAAAACCACTTGTACCAGCAAATTCTTGATTTAATTAATACAAGATTCTTTCTTCCTCCCCAGTGAATTTTCACACTCTATCCAAAAGGCCAGTAAGCCAATTTCTGGTTTTAAATCTCATTAAAAATAAAAGTTTAGGGTTGAGGGGGGTGGGATCCACCTCTTTTTTTAAAATCCCTTCCCCCATCCCTCACCAGCCACGAAAGTAGAGATTTTCCTTCCCTCAAACTATGACAATAACATGATTACCCTACCACAGTTTAGCATAATGGCTCTGAAATGCTCGTGGCACATTGCAGAGTTAAAGTGGAAATTATTAGGTAGCTCTTCTTTGTTATAATAATGATCACTCCACAAATAAAAGCTCTTCTCCCAAAGGTACTGCAAGGCACAAAATGCTAATTCTGAAGATTATGTGTGTGCTTTTATTAAATATTACTATGCCCTGCCTGTTTGAGGGCTTCTCTGCTCTGATTGTTTTATGAGTACCATGTTAATGTCATTCCCATCTTGCTAGCAGCAGGCACACATTTTAGCGTTTGTATGAGAGTTGATCAAAGGCCACGTGCTGGGGGAATTGCTGAGAAAACACGGACAAGCGATAAAAATCTAACAGATTAATTGGTTTAAATTTCATTTCAGGGTGTTGAACTTTGGCTCAGGACTCAAATACTACACCGTGAGTCAGGGCCTAATTACCAGATTTCCAATTTGCTTCTTGAACAATGGTTGTGGTGAGAAGGAAAAGAGAGGGAAGAATAAAAAAAAAAAAAAAAAAAAAAAAAAAAAAAAAATAAAAAATAAAAAAAAAGAATAAAAAAAAAAAAAAAAAAGGAAAGAAATCGTTCGGCTCCAGTACATATTTAACAACTAATGTTCTGTGTGCAGACAATTGCACCAGGGGACATTTGCTATCACCTGCTCTATCTCCCAAGCATTTATATTTCCTTCAAATAGCCACAGAAGGCAGAAGAAATCACAGATGCCCTCGGTAGTTTAAAATTTTCTGATTTACAGAATAAGTGTTACATGATTCAAGCGCCTGCACACTCGCACTGGGAGCATCAGTCTCTTTATTAGCAAGGTGAATTTATAAGCTGGAATCGCACTTCAGCCTCCAATAGAAATGATCTATTTCATTGATAGAAAGCAAGGGCCAGGAGAGCCATGTTTACCTCGGGGTTTATGGGTGGCCTTGGGAATAAGGGTTAATTGAGCTCAGAGGTGCCTGCCCATTGAGGTGAATTAGTGGTGTGTGTAGCGATCAGCAGGGCCCTAGGGCTGCTCTTATTTTTCCTTCTGAAATCTCTCTGTGCTGTGATCAATACCTCACTTGTTTGGGGTAGCCATATACATGACCCAGGTTCAGCATTTATCATATCTTATCCCCAAAATGAGGCTTTTGTGACAGTCAATGCGACATTATGAAAGCCTAATTAGAGATCTAGCACTTGACTTTTTTTCTCCATTCCTGTATCTAAATACACTGGAGAAATAACACTCTGTCAGTTGATAAAATGTACAAATTTAGAAATTTTATAATCTAAATCTAAATCTCAAGATGATATAAGGTTCCTTTCCATTCCCATTACATATGGTGTATGAAAACAGGCATGCTCTCCTTTCCAGGAGTTCTATTAACCAGAACTCTCTATTAACGAGCATTTCTACAAAGCAGACCACTGATGCTTACAATGGAAGCAAAGATGCTGGCACCAGTCTTTACTGGCTTCTGAGTAAAGACAGAAATATGTAAGTATGTTCAGTTGATTTTAGTATTTGGAGTATGACTGTATTTGAAAATGGGCAAGAGCTCCAGTTGTTCAAATGCCACATCTAGCACTTAGTGCAACCTCGAAACCTACCTTCTTTAAGGTGCAGTTTCCATATGGGCACTAACAGAGTTCCAGCAAAATGCACAGAAAATGCCTACTTGTGTTTTGCTGTTTTACTATGCAGCAGCTACACAGTATGCTAGTATACTAGTTGCTGCTATAATAATTATCAGCTCCCCATTAACCAGAGTTTATTTATTTACGAGAATACCCTATACTTTCATCAGTCCAGATTATGTAGTTTATTGTAAAACTTTCCTAAGAACTCCCAGTTCAGCTGCTTGCTAACATATCCAGCTAAATGTACCGAGTAGGTGGAATTGGCAGCAATCCCTCCAAAGTAGAATGTTTTTTTTAAGGATCTCATTTGCCTGGAATGAATATTAATGGGAAACTTTTCAGAAATGAGGAATTGACTTTAATGTTATTGTCCCAAATTTTTGAGACTTGGCAGAAAACATAAAACCCATGAGCTCAGCTCATTTCTGCGGGATACTTGTGACCTCGTAAAACTCAGCTTTTCTCCCTTTTATCTCCTTAATTTTGGTGATGTTGTGCTTGGGAGAAACTGTTTGAGAGGCTATTGAAGGCACAAAATATTCCGCTTGGACTCAGTGGACAGATAGCTGTTCCTCCTGCTCAATCTGAATACTTGTTTTTTGCTGGTATTTTTTTGTTTTTCTGTTGTTTTTTTTTCTGGTCAGGGATGACCTTCCTGCTCACAGCTCTTTAGTGCTACAACCTGCCTTCTTTGATCCTGAAACTAGCAGCTACTGGACAGGAAGGAGGACAAACAGAAGGTTTTTCCTCCAGGTGGAAGACTGCTCCTCTGTATTTTCACCGTGCTCAGGAGGCAAATCTATTCTTTGTTTATCCATTCTCCAACTGGATACTTTAGAAACCAAAAGCAGTTCGAATGCCTGACCTGAACTCTGGTATTAGAGTATACAAACCTCACTTTCAAAATGCTAACTCCAAATAAACAAACTTAGCCAATAAACAAACAAATTTGGCGATTTCCTCAAGCAAGGCGTAGCAGTCTTTATAACATTTACGCTGTTGCTTTAACTTGTGTTACTAGGGATTTGTTTCTGCCTTACTTTATTTTCTTCAGTAATTGCATTATGCAGTTAAGCATTTTATTGTTTATTAGGGTTTTTATTTTATTTTGTTTTGTTATTTGTCTGCATTTATTGCCTTGTCCACTAGCATATCTAGATATTACTTGGCAAAGAATCATGTATTATATATGCAAAAGAGTCGTGTGTGTGTGTGTGTGTGTGTGTGTGTGTGTGTGTGTGTTTGTCATTTTAAGGAGGAACGTAACCCATGATATAGAGATTTCTCAATACTAGATGCAATTAAACCTATTAAATATTAAATGAGAAGATTGAGAATTTCAAGTGTTTTTCATCTTTTATTCCAAAGTGACTTCATTTGGCAAGAAAGCCCTTTGCTTTGACAGTATTAATGGCTCTCACAGAAAAGAAGAAAAGGAAAAATTCATAGGGTCTATTTGGAAATGCAGCTCCAACGTCCATCTACATTAAAGCAGTGATAGCCTAGTGGTGAATATCTAGATGTACCTAAACTTAGCAAAATAGTGTCTAAGTTCCAATTTATGCCATTTGCTAATTATAGACTAAGCCCAAATTATATTCTCTTCCTATTTTGCAGCTTTCTTATTTTATTGAATTAGCAAAATTTCTCAACAATCTACATAGCACCTGAGCAGGGGAAGGACGAAAATGCTGGTGCAACAACTATACCCAAAACATTCCAGGGCAAGCACTTTTGGATTCCCGAGTTTGTCTGTCTGAGATCCAGAACTGTGTGCAAGTTCATTACACGAGGTTATTTGACAGTTTAGCAGTAAAAAATCTTGACATTTTGATGTACCTGTAAGTTCTAAATTGCACTTGAAAGACTTGTTGAAGGCTTTTTGATTTAATGACACACAACATAGCATTGTTTCATAATATGCAAAAATTGTTTGTTAACGACACTGCAGCTCAGAATTTTATAACTCCAGGTGTGACTATGCTGTTTTCCACCTCATGTTTGATCTGCCAAATCCAAAATTAAAATGTACAAAATATTAATCCCAGAGCAGCCAAAGGTAAATACTGTCATCCGTTCTTTGGGATCCCCCCCCCCGCCCCCGCCACCTTAGTCTATGATTGTCAGTTACTCCATTGCGAAGCAATGGGGAAAAATTGTCATGGAGGGTAAGAGAATTTTCAAAATGAATTATTCATAGATCCAATTGTGATATTTGTTGTAACAATAGTAAATTGACTTGCCTCTGATTATATAATAAGTAAATAACTCTTTTCTTCCTGACAAGGAGAACTTTCATGCGCAAAATTATTTTTAGTCCAGTTCTTATTGTCCTGTTGTAAGAAAAGTTTGGGAAATGAAATCCAGGGGGGAAAAGGAAATGAAGATAACCTTCCAAAAATGAGCACCCAATATTGTGAAAAGGGGAAACAATTTCAGGTTAAAAAAAATATGCAACTGCTTCTTCAAGGACTACTCAAGTCTTTATTCACAAGCAATCTTCCTGGGCCTGGAAAATCATAAAGTCAAATATGAGCAAGTCTAGTGGAAAATCTGTGACGTTAATCTTGGCCGGAGTCGTATTTTTAACAGGCCTTGAATGTGTGTGCCGGATTATCCAGATGGCCATACAGGAATCGGCCTGATAGGATTAAACCTTTATGCTGAACTCTGCTCCATCTGTTCGCCAAGGTTTGCCTTTCCTTATCTGAATATGAATTTTTAGCCTTCTTATGTCTGGAGTCAGGACCAAATTCAGCAATAAAAACATAGATGCATGCAGATAACTTAGCATTTCATTAGTTACTCTCGGTTCGTATTACCTTAGTCTTTTTCTAGAAAATGTTTTTGCTGTGAATTTTGCTACAAAGAAATTTTAAAACATGTAGAATCTACTTTTTTGTTAGAGGGTTTTGTCTTTCCCTTCCTATTGAATTCTAGGATTCATTCAATTCACTACTACAATAGGGGTTTACATTGATGTTTGCCCACAAAGATAAAAAAGGAAGACATGGTAATCTCTTAGCAGAATTTGACTATAAGACTAGATGACGTATAATTCCAATTGGATAAAGGATCCAAGCAGAAGATATTCATGTGTTTTCTTCTTTTTTTCTGTTACAAGAGGATCAGTATTAGTCATTACTTAACAAAATTAGCTACAACACTTTTTATCATTTTCATTAAGTTTTCTATGTTTTTAAGGAAGCAATTTTTTTTTTTTTTTTTTTTTTTTTTTTTTTTGCTGGGGCAAGGACAGGGGTGTGCAGGCAGAAGCTATAATTCAGAACTTCATCTGGAGTAAAAAAAAGGCTGACATTTGTTTTGTCCTCCGTGCATATATCCCTAGAAGCAGTGAAGTTACTTATCAATCAGCTAGAAAAGTTGGCTTAGGGCAGGTTTCAGGAAAAAGGACAGTGAGTGGCCAATAAGCCAGAGCTTGGTAGATGGCTCTGGGTTTCAACTCTATGACAAAGACAGAGGGAGGGCTCTGACTGCTGGGCATGGTGGAGAGGATCAGTGACAAATTTCCCAGGCAAACAATGTGTGAATGAATGAAAACGTTGCATGAGAGAGGGATCTTTTAGAATCCTACTTTCAGGCTGTTTTATAGCAACATGATCATTAGAGGTGCTCAGTGTGTTCACAATAGAAATGTCAAGAGACAGCAGCCTGTGTGCCCTTGGCCCTAAGAAGAGAGGATCCCCCCAGCAGTCTAGCAGGATTCCGCAGGCTTCCCTCTCACAGTACCCTCACTCACACTGGCTCTTGGCTGTATGCTGTCGTGAATGTGGGGGCCAAGCAGCTAATCAGATAATTTAGGCTTTTCCACTCACAAGTATAGTTATTATACTTAAGTAGTACCCTTAACATTCAGGGGACAGAGAACAGTCAGACTTCCCATTTAAGCTTAAGATGACTTATCTGTATTGCTATGAATGTGCAGATGAACATCTTGTAAAACATAGGTCTCAGGCTCCTGAAACTAACAAGAATTCAAGCCAGGTAATAAGGAGTGGTTCCCACTTTGAAAGTAGATGGCCCTAGGTAATGAAGCCCACTGTAAGTCATCTCTTGTAAGATGGGCAAGTTCACACACAGAGCCCCACTGTTTATCCTCCATAGTCTATCCTAAATGAGGACAACTGACTGGATGTTCGATCCCATTACTCAATCTGCTTTTGCTTTGCCAATCATAGTAGCCACTAGCTACATTTAGTTTTCAACTAATTAATATAAAATACAAATTATTTCCTCAGTCATACCAGCCACATTTCAAGTAGTCAATCATTATAGTGGCTAGTAGCTATCATATTGGACAGCACAGAGACAGGACACTTCCATCATCACAGGAAGTTCAATTGACTAGCACTGATCTCAGGATCAAGTTTTCATAACTGAGCCTATAACTGATCAAGACTAATCAGAGCTGCAATATATGGGGTGCCCTCCATAGACCAGAAACTGTGCTAGGAACAACTAATCTCTAACCTTTCCAATAAGAATCACAAAATCAAATACTCACGGGGCTAGCCAGGAAGGTAAGTTAATGCAATGAGATGGGGCAATGCAATGGGAATGGTGGGGATTGTGGCTAAGGAAGACGATTTCTGAGTTTTCCCTACCAGTTGCCATTTGGGAATGTGGATCCAGCACTACCGGCTCTTCTGATTATAAAAGACATTTGCAAATCCAGGTTTTCATATAAAATCTTTATTTTTAATTGCCAGCAACTAATATATAATCATCTTTTAATAATTATTAATTTCTGCAATCATACAACTAATACTGTTACTGACTTACCAAACAATAAACACAATCATGGCCAATTTTGCTCCTGATCTTCTCCCAAAACACATCAAAGTTACCCAGTTGGCCTTTCTTTGCTATGTAGAATATTTTCTTTTTCTTTTTTTTTTGAAACAGTTTCACTCTGTTGCCCAGACTAGGGTACAATGGTGCAATCTTGGCTTACTGCAACCTCCACCTCCCGAGTTCAAGCGATTCTCCTGCCTCCGCCTCCCGACTTCTAGTAGCTGGGACTACAGGTGCGTGCTACCACAACCTAATTTTTTGTATTTTTAGTAGAGATGGGGTTTCACTATGTTGGCCAGGCTGGTCTCGATCTCCTGACCTCAGATGATCCACCCACCTTGACCTCCCAAAGTGCTGAGATTACAGGCTTGAGCCACCGTGCCTGGCTATGCAGAAGATTTTCTATGTGCAGTTTGGGAGATTAGCTCCCTGTTCCTGAAGGATTTTTATTGTCATCATGCAGGACAGCATAGATAGTGACTTTTTAAGAAAACCATGTTTTGAGTGTGAGCAGAATTTTGAAATCAACCTTGCCCAACCTTTAATAATGCACAAGTCCTGCTTTGTGCTTTTCAGAATAGTTCTGCTTACATTTCTCTCCACAACCGAGGCTGCCATTGCTAACGTATTTGAGTAAACTTTCATTATTGAGAGCCTTATCATTTAAGCCAGTTTCCTCTCCTCCCTGACACATTCAGTGACACTGCAATCCAGCGTTTGTTACAGCACAGATGTTTCCGTGGTGATGATCTGTGATGTCATAAGCACAGGAATGTGTATCATCCACTTTACCCACATGAGCCATACAAAGAAGAGTGGGAACTCCACTTCCATTTAAACTCCATGATGTACTGACTCAACTTCCTCAAAAATTACTCTTTGGGGTCTGAGCCGTTCTGTCTGGACATCAAAGAGCAAACACTCACACTTGCCTGTTTGTGATTCATTTCTACTAGAGAATTATTAGTTATATGCAAAGTCCAGTCTACCTATCAAAACCCAGATTAACCTTCCTCAAATACTAGCTTTCAAAACTTAGTCAGCATGATCAAGTCCACCCTCACAAGTCTGGCCCATTTTTTTTCTCCAGCCTCATTTTCAGCCTCAGCAGCAGTTAAGAGCACCGCCGCTGGATTCAGGGGTTCTCAGCTAGCTTACATTTCAGCTTCACCACTTACTAGTTTGGGCTAATTACTTTACTGTTTGAAAGCTTCAGTTTCTACCACTTTAATTGAGGATAATTATTCTGACAGTCCACCTGGCTGGGCATGGTGGCTCACGCCTATAATCCCAGCACTTTGGGAGGCTGAGGCAGGTAGATTACCTGAGGTCAGGAATTCAAGACCATCCTGGCCAACATGGTGAAACCCCATCTCTACTAAAATACAAAAACTAGATGGGCATGGTGGCATGTGCCTATAGTCCCAGCTACTCGGGAGGCTGAGGCAGGAGAATTGCTTGAACCAGGGAGGCGGAGGTTGCAGTGAGCCGAGATTGTACCCCTGCACTCCAGCCTGGCGCTTGGCAACAGAGTGAGACTCTGTCTCAAAAAAAAAAAAAAATACAAAATTAACTGGGCATGGTGGTGCACACCTGTAGTCCCAGCTACTCAGGTTGCTCAGGCAGGAGAATTGCTTGAACCTGAGAGGTGGAGGATGCAGTAGCCAAGATTGCACCATTGCACTCCAGCCTGGACAACAGAGTGAGACTCTGTCTTAAATGACATCCCACTTCATAGGGTCGCTGTGAGGTTTGAATGAGTTAATCTATGTGAAGAGTTCAGTTCAGAGTGGGCAAAAAATGTGAGATGATGAAGAGAAGGAGGAAGAATAGAAGTTTCTGTAAGAGAAAGAAAGAGAAGGAATATAGAGAAGAAAAGAAAGATGGTGACGACAGGCTTCCCAAACCCACTGTCTCCAAACATCCTTTGCATGTTCCCAGCATATTTTTATGAAGGATATACCACTTACTTCCATCAGCCAAAGAGTTACTTGCCAAAATGATCCATCTTTTGCATGAAGGTGTTTCTTTCTATTCCAGTCTACAGAACCCTAACCCTTTAGTGAACTCTTCCTGTCGTTCCCATTTATTGTTTATTGCACTTTCCCTTGAACTCTTATCTTGATAGATGCATGTGTTTATACATATATAGCTGGGCATGTATATGTAGGCAAATCAACCCAACTAGGTTCCTTACAGACAGGAACCTCATTCATTTATAAACAGGGTGGACAGTGCTCTGCACTTAACCTATACCTGACAATTAACTAGCATTAAGTTTTTCAGGAGCTTTACCATACATTATCTCGATTATTCTTAATATCAACCTTGAGCAGTAGGCAAGCAGACCATATTCCTCATTCCACTGTACAAATGAAATAGCTGAATCTCAGAGATTCAACTGAACTTGAGACTTTGGGAATTCATGTTGATTGATACAGCTGAATATTTAAAAACACCCAAAGTACCCTTCAACTTTGCTGTTTATCTGAAATTTCTGTTCAGTTTGGCTGAAATATTCACTTCAATCATACAAAGACAGCCAAAGTCCCATAAAATCTTAAGTTGTGCAATTTCTTATCCCCAAGATAGAGGGTTGATATTTATTAACTTTACATAATATTACTACTCTATTTCCAAGTAAAGTTATTTTCCCCCTAAGACTCAGACCCACATATGAATTATAGTAAAATCTCTCTCCACCTTCTTCTATCTCCAAGTTCAGAAAATGGCATCCTACCACAGATGCCAATTTAAACACAGGAACATTGAAAATACTGCCAAACTTCCAGGCTTAGAAGCTTTCCTATTGTTACATGTTGGGCTGCGAAACACACAGAGTTTCAACATGTAATACAAATGATAGCAACATTATAAGAAACACTTTTAAAGTCCGGGGCAGTTCCTTTTAACTTTCCTTTTTAATCTGGACATTGTCCATTCCAATGGGCTTCGCTATAGAATGTTGTACGTGTCATGAAAATAATAAAATTTACCAATTAACAAACAGACTATTCTAAAACAGTGCCTTAATAACACTTTCCCCCAATTTTCCTTTTCTTTTGAACAGGGATTGGATTCCACAGGCCTTTAGCTAATCAAGGAGACTTTCTAGGATTCTGCCAAAGTTAAAAGGTAGAGGAATATGAGGTCTGACTTTATAGATTTGTTGCACATAATAGTTACTGGAAAAGCACAGCTGGTTTGATGATTCCACCAGAAGATTTTGGCAAAGAAAGACCAAAGATGTATTTTCGTCCTCTATCAAGAAATGATCAAATACATTGGAACTGGCTGGGATATATTCCCCCTCACCTGCTAGCCCATGGATAATACACCCAACAGCATTTGCCTCAGACCCAGCACATAGGGGGTGCTCAGTGTCTGTTGGCTTCTCCAGCTATGCTCAAAAGAGAAATAGATAAAAATAATAAAGAATCAAAGAAAGGTCTCAATTTGAACCAACCATGTTCATTTTAATCATCATTCTCCTAAACAGCAGCCCAAGTACATTACTCTCTGTTCATATTCAACATATGTACTACCTTGACATTTTTATTACTTTGCCCCAAGGTCGATGAAAGCAACAGAAGGGTTGAGAAGAGGCCTCAAATCTGACACTGTCTGTGTCCCTGTTCCCTGGGTCCCCTGCTGCATTTCTCCCCAGAACTGTGGATGAAAATTGTGGGTTTGAACAACTGGTGTCCTGCTGATTGCAACTGTCCATTAAATAAGCCAGCAACACAGGAGCATATGTTCACATATAAAATATTGATTAATTTCACAGATTGGGATAAAAATATATTAGTACTTGGGTTCTGCTTTCATGCTTAGTGTTCAAATATGCATTCAGTCCATTCAGATCTATTTCTGCACCCTGTGGGCTCAACAGTGTTACTTTTGTGTTTCCCTTTTCTTTTCTTTCTCTGGTTACCCATGTCAGTGCTTCTGTTATGACTGACCGGCAGCATACGTTTAAGCAGGATTTTAATTACTAGGTCATCTGCCAACCAACTTGCCCACAGCAGGCCAGCAGAAAAGCCTCAGTCCTGCAATCCATGCCTCAGACTTTCTCTTGTGTCCTTCTAGGTAAATCTCTTTTTTTCGAGGATGCTAAAATCATGCTGATGGCATCATATTCATCTGATAAAAATGATGATTACCTAATTTCTATAAAGTTTCATTTCTGTCCACTGAGTATTTCAAGTTGCAGGGCTGGCACAGGGACTTTGAGATGGGGTGCCTGATAGCGTGACGTGATACCAGGACTTTTTATCTTAACCCAGAAAAGCACCTTCCCATATATCACTGCACATGCCAACTAACTTCCCTTGGGATTTAGCATAGATCTGGCTTTTCAATTTGCCTTTGAGTAATGTCGTCAATTTGTTTCAATTGAAGCAGGTATTATATTACGTGCTCAAATAGCAGCAGAATTTCTCTCCACCTCTGAAGCCCAATGTGGAGGGAAGATTAGCATTGACTAAACAGTAAGAGAAAACAGTGGTGAGGACCCCTTGTGTCAGCTACTTGGAGATCCAAAGCTGCAGATAAACACCTAACTTTGGCCATGACCAAATCCTTAAAGGATGGCCTCAGTTTCCCAAATGTGTTAAGTGAAACTAATAATACTAGTGCCCTCCCATGGCTGTGAAGAGCATCAAAAGAGATCATACAATGCTTAGCACTGAACTTGATGCAGAGAAAGTACTTAACTGGCTATGACAGCAGTAAAGCCATCACCCAAAACGCTGCTCTAAATGCTACCATTTTATGGACAATGAGTTCTGTTAGCCTGCGATAACAAAACTGCAATGGAATCACATCTCAAAGTCAAACAGTATACAACCTGTGGAAATTTTCCAAGTTTAGTTTCTCAAAAATGGATCTCAGACCTGACCTACCTTCCCTGTTTGCCCTCCCTACAGCTTCTAATGTTTTGTACCTACATGGATTTTTGAATATGCTTTCCCCTCTCCTGTTCATTCTCATTTAAAATTTTAAAAGTTTCCCTGATTCTTCAGACTTGGCTGAGTCCCCCAGTTTTAAGCTGTCTTAGCAGTCTGTGTCTGTAACTTACAGCACTAAACCATGGCTGTAGATTAAATCATTCCATGTACCATTATTTGTCTAATATCAGCACATAAATACTTATACACACGTGACAGTATACCTCAGAACGCTAACAATTGTCCCTGCCTCATCACCTCTGTAGCCCCATTGTCTGATATAATTGGCAATCAGTCAATAAACGTGTTAGTGTTAAATAGATGAATGATTGAATGAATAAGCAAATAAACTAAAGAGGAATCATTGGTGTTACTAAGATGTTAAGGAACTAAGCAGAGTAGCTGAAAAGTTAAGAATTCTTCCAGAAGTTATCAACAACTGCCACTACACCCACGACAGGCTTCCTAGGTCGACAACAAGTGGCTACATGGAGTCCCATTTCCTGGGTTAATCTAGCCCCCATTTCAGCAATAGGCACTCCATTCTCTTGGGGGTTAAAATTAGCACCAGTAAGCTCCCCCCTTTGGTGGGCTCTAATCATGCAAGGACCCAGGTGGATCTTGCTGACAGATGTTAAGGTTAGAAGGAAGGGTAGCAGCCAGATGAGAAAACAGAGCCACCCCCTTCCGGAGGTACCAGGACTTCCTGCCTTTGGGCCCGGTGGTTCCTGCCTGCCTGCCCCTCCCCCATGCATCAGTTTCAACACAGTGGCTGCTCTTTCTGTCATTTGAACTCAAATTCTATCTCAGAAATTGACGGGCGATCCTGCCCTTGACAACACAATGTCAGCCTTGCTCAGTGTCCAGCTAGTTCCGTATATATTATCATAATGTGCTGCCTGGGTGGACCCTGGCTGATTTTCTCTCTTGATTCAAATCCTCTTTCCAAACTCATTTCTGCTCTCTGACAGGCAGATACTACTTGTTTCAAAATAAAAAACAGCGGCTTGGAAGAAGCTTTAGTTTTTCAAATCCTGTTAGGATATTTAAGTCTATTCTAGTGGTAAACCGAGCCTAAAAGACTTTCTTTTAAACATGATGTGACTCAAAAAAAAAAAAAATGTTTCCCAGAGTCCTACACTGTTTTCTGGTGACTTGAAAGAATTATTACTTACCCCAACCCTTAAAGCCCTCTCTAACAGCATTTCCCAAACTTCAGTCATGATTTTCCTCTATCCCTGTACACTTACAGTATTATTTACTTAATAGTATTTAGCTGCTGTTTGTTTAGATCAACTTTTTCTTTCAATTTAGTCTTGCCCTAAGCAATAATAGGTGTGAGATCATGACTTTGAGGCTAGAGTTATTGTTTTGTTTATGCATTAACGTAAACACATAACCATGAAACAATATTTTAATGTTTTTCCCCCACCTTTTCAAATTATCTCACCTACTGCACCGGAAATAGTGGTCTGAAAGCTCACTGCCAACCATCAAGCTGCCTGTACACAACAACCCCCCAGCTGCAGAAATGCAGAGAGAAGAATGCAAGGTGAAAGCTACCTAAGGCACAATGGCTGTGCAGACCACACTTCTGCGGCTTTTCCAGCTTCCTAAAACCAACAGTTAACCTCCTGCAGAGGTGGTCAACGTGGAGGGAAACTGGCCTTATGCCCATGCCCTAGAATTACCATAACCTGGGAATTTCGGTAGCCACTTCTCAAGGCTACATGTGTGTAGACCCTCAAGAGATAGAAGAACCTGTCACAGAATTAGCTGGGTTCCAAAAACAAATCATCAGAGATTGGAGGACTCTTCCAAGACCCACCTTGACTGATGAGGAAACTGGGGCCCAGAGAAATCAAAGTACACACTCAAAGTCATGTAGTAATGTAGCGGCAGAGCTTGGTTTTACTTTATTTCGGCATATATAACTGAAAATGGTCAAAACCCAAAAATATTTCCAACTCAACCCCTGGCCACTGCTGCTAAATATCTCATGTTAAGAAGGGTTTATGAACAGCACATCAAAGCTTTTACTTGCTCATGAACATCACTTGAAGCCTCTGAAATTCTCAAGTGAGGAAAGCTCCTGTGACAGGTATACAGGCGGCTTGGTTTGAAACAACCAACTGGGCACATCAATGCAACTGGAATTGATGCTTTTATAACCAAATAGAAGACAGAAAAAAATTAGGCTCAAAAAAGTTCTGAGCAGGCTGGCTCATGCCTGTAATCCCAGCACATTGAGAGACCAAGGGGGTGTAATTGCTTAAGCCCAGGCATTCAAGACCGGCCTGGGCAACAATAGTGACCCCTGTCTCTGCAAAATCAAAATAATTAGCCTGGTGTGGTGGTGTGTACCTGTAGTCCCAGCTACTCGGGAGGCTGAGGTGGGAGGATAGCTTGAGTGCAAGAATTTGAGGCTGAAGTGAGCTATGATTACACCACTACACTTCATAGCCTGGGCAACAGAGCAAGGCTCTCTCTCAAAAAAAAAAAAAAAAAAAAAAAAAAAAAAAAATAAAAAAAAAAAAAAAAAAAAAAAAAAAAAAAAAAAAAAAAATTTTTTTAATGAATTTCTGTCATTTCTGGCCAAAATATAAGTAGAAAGCAACACCCTTCTCCCCCAAATCCCCCCCAGACAACACACACTTTGTGCTTATTAAAATAAGTTAGGTATGACTCATTCATTTATTAGCTCAACCAACCAACCAACCAAATACTGGAAATTTCCCACAGTTTACAGGTTTGTCAAGAAATTCATACAAGAAACTAGCCTCCCTGTATCCAAATCAGTTTCCCGTGTTATTTCTAGCATGAGGCACACTCTTCAGTGTCCTAATGGTTGCTGAACTCACAATCTCATCATTTTCTCATGGTCTCCTTCCTCCACACCTTGTACACATGCCAGAGAGCCCATATGGTCAACAAATGATTTCTAGGGAGATGAGTTAGAACATTCTTGCAAATAAATAAAATATTACCAGCATCCTTATTATCTTGCCAGCCCCATGCAAAATATACTAGTCATCAAATTAAATTAGGATTTTAAAAAATTTGACTAGCAGAATATGTCCCAGTCACAGGAAAAGTTTCCTTCAGGTTCCTTGCTTGTGTTAAGAAAAAAACAGGAACAATAGGCTAGGAGACAGAAAGAATTTCTTAGGCTGTAATGTACCAAAGCAGTAGCTGAGACTACAGGCTTCAGCATCGAGCTTCCTGGGTTTGAACCCTGGATCTACTACTTAATTGCTGTGCGAATTTAGGCTAGTTATTTACCCTCTCTTTAGCATCAGTTTTCTCATCTTTACAACAGGGTATCTATAGCACTCTGTGCCCATCATAGTAGGGCTCATGGAATGTTTATTGTTATTATTCTTAGCAGTATTATTAGGCAGACCTAAGGTCGAATTCCAGGTCCTATTCTAATTAGTTGTGCAGCTTTGAGTAAGTTACTGACTCTTTCTAAGCCTCAGTTTTCTCATCTGTAAAATGGGGATAATAATTATTATATATCATGATATTTGTTGGAAGACGTGATGAGATGATAAGTAAAATAGTTACCATGGTGCTGGCCTGTAGTAAATGCTCTATAAATGCTGATGATAGTTCAAAAAAAAAACAACAGTAGTGGTAGTAAATAATAATAGAATAATAAATATCACTACCTGGCCTGGTTACTGTCAAACACGGTAACAAAGTCTGAGCACTATTTCTTTTCTGTTATCAGTGCTGTCAGTGGTGCCATGGTAAAATAAGCAGAACACAGATCACCTGTTCATGAACTCTTCAATCTGTCTAAAGCTGAGATCTTGCTGGCTACTGCATCTCCAGTGGTAGGATTTCTGGTATTACCTGCTTTATGAATTACTCAGGGAATACACTGGAAACGAGTCTTCACTAACATCCTTGTGTATTATCTTGAGTACTTACCATGTCCTTTCTATTTCAAGGAAAGACAAAAGGCATCTTCCCAGCTGCTCAGAGTAAAAGCCCTGATTTGATACTTGAAAATCTGGAGAATCAGAACCCTAATGTTCTGTTCTTGCATCTGTCTTCTTTATTAAAGTAGGAAAAATCAATTGGTAAGGTGTAACATGCCACCCTCCGTCACAAAAGATGACACCAATATTTTTCTACTTAGCCTAGGTCCTTCACCAAGATGATGTTGCCTTAGTGGTTTTGGCTGGGATTCTGCACTAAAACTAGGCACAGAAGGACTGCTGGCTGTGTGAGAAGCTATGCATCATCCATCACCTGCCACTGTGGTTTCAATGTACATTTCTATCAGGAAGCTGGATTTATTTTATGGACATTCTTCTCAGGATCATGGGAATCCCAGAAAGACTAGAGGCAAGGCTAGGCCAACATGAAATGTACAGGCATTAGGGTGGAACCCAAATCCTCTGGCATGGTTATCCAGCGACCGGGAAGCTTTGCAACCCCTGAAATGCACATGAACAAGTGCAAAGATCATTGGATGGATTTTGACAGAAACTAGCTATGTTTAAGCATGAGCAGATTATATCTACTCTCTGGGTCTTTGTGAAATGAGGGAGAGTGAAGAAAATGACCTTCCATCCTGGCTCAGGCACTGCCCCTGGTGGGAGGAGAGAGAGAAATTTGGGACGGTATTTTTTCTCTGTTGTTTTAGTTTATTTTCACTCACTAAGTTTTGTTGGGGCAATATACATTTTAATGGGTCAAATAATGCAGCAGCTCTCTACTCTAAAGATCTTGAAAAGGTGAGGGTGTCCACACATTCAAAAAGAAGTCAAAACGTACACTGTTTCTAAGCCACTTACGAAAAACTAAATCAATAATACAAAGCCATCTGAAAATAAAAGGACTCTTAAAATGTTTGACTTTCTATAAGAATCACATGCACTATTGATACAATAAGGAGTAATTAGGGGGACAGCTCCAAGACACAGCCAACTCCCTGGTGAGCTTCCAAAGCCCAGCAGTGAAGAGCAAAGTTATAAGCAACGCTAAGCAATCTTGCCCTGGGCTTTCATGGGATCTGAGGAGTCCATGTAATTGAAACTGAGTTCATCAAAGCCCTGCCTGACCCCCACACCACAACTGCCATCCAGACCATGACCTGCCCAGCCCAGCTTGGCCTGCATGATGTAGCCCTCACAGCCACCCCAGTCCCATCTCCTGCCACTCCTCCCTTGCCTGGGAGCAACAGGAGCCCTCTCAGTCCCTTTTGTTCCTAGAATTCACCTAAGCAAAACAGCCCTTGCACACAGTTTCCTTTACCTGGCAATTTTTTAATCCCCTTTGCCTAGTGCTATGGTTTGAATAGATAAATAGTTGGTTGAATGTTCTGCCAAAATTCATGTTGAAATTTAATTGCAATTTCAACAGTATTAAGAGGTAGGACCTTTAAGATGTGATTAGATCATGGGGCTCTACCCTCCTGAACAGACTAATTCCATTATTGTGGGAGTGAGTTACTTATAAAAGGGAGCTCTCTTCACCCACCTTTGCTTGTCCTTCTACCTTTCCACAATGGGATGATGCAGCCTGGAAGCCCTCACCAGATGCTGGCATCACACCCTTGGGCTTCCCAGCCTCCAGAACTGTAAGACATAAATTCCTTTCCCTCAGAAATTAGCCAGTCTGCTATAGCAACAGAAAACAGACTAAGACACCTAGTAAAAACTTACTTATCTATTTGATTTTGGCATAAATGAGATTTTCTCAAAGAAGTCTTCCCTGACACTTCATTACTCCCCTTTGCTTTTGTGGGCCCCCTTTGATCCACTCTAATTCATTAGCTGTACATTTTGCTTAGTACCACTCCTCTCTATTTACGTCATTCTGTGAAGACAAGGACTGAGTCTGCCTTATACTACTGCACCTAGCTTGATGTCTGGCATGTAGCGCATGCTTAGTATGAATGAATGACTTCAAGTCTACCTGATTGACATCTCCTCCCTTGGCTGGAAATCCAAAGGAAGGGTTCTTAGAAAACGCTAGTGGATTCCTCTGTTCCCAGGAAGCTGTGTTTCTCCAAAGACACCTCCTGCGGAAAGTCATGTGCCAATAGCTTCAGTTGAGAGCACCATAACATAGTGCATGCTAAAAGGAAGTCAAGAGAGGACCCCACCTGGCTTTCGCCGGACATACAAAACTGAGGCCCACAGAAGCAAAGTGACTTTCCCAGGGCCACACAGCCAGTTAATGGCAGTCAGGACTAGAGTCCAGCTCTCCAGACAGACAGACAGGCTGATCCTCCTTCTAGCCTCTTGTTAGGATCATATTATACAGAAGGGAAAGGGGGCTCCTTTGGAGTAATCTCCCCAAGCTCAAAACCATCTTTCTCTACATTTCCATAAAAATAAAAAATAAAAAGTTTTTTTTAAAAACACATTTAAATGCAGCTGGTCACAGGAAGTCAATGGGGCTGGATACCCATGGACACCCAGGGGCAACTGACAGAAGCAGAAACTGCCTCTGTCTGAATCAAAAGGATTACAGAAGGTCACAGGCTAAAGATCAGGAACAACATCGTACTGTCGGGGACAGTTGTAATGGAATACTACAACCAAAAGGTCAGAATTCACTGGTGGTAGTGAACACCTGACTCGATTTCTCCAAAGCTGTAATTACAGCCAGGAGGTGGGCCCAGGGCTTCTATTACCAGTCTTCATTCTTCAAAATATTTTTAGTGTGAGCAAACTCCTCTACTGTTTTTATTTGTTTTATCTTGTGATCCTGGCACATTTATGTTTTATGTTGCAGTCTTTATTATAACTCTGAAGGGAAATTTAATTGATTTGTCTCTGATGCCCATAAAAGCTAAATTTCAATCATTTTCCATTTTTGAAAAGTGAATATATTTTAAAGAATCTATCTTTGATCTAAAAAACTAAGTAGGACCTCAGGTCAGAGCTCATGAACACTAAAATGTTTATATTCTAAAAACTCTTGACTAATAGTTCCATTGATTTTTTTAAAATAAATATAAAGAATGTACAAATTCAAAACAATAAAAAAAAACACTAAATCTAAAGAACACCCTACTGGGGACTTAATCCCACTCCAGGAAAGGGATCCTACTGACAGGTGAGCTCTGGGACCTGCTCACATTTCTTTAGTCACCATGGAAGACGTAATTCCTCCAACAGACCAAAAAGGGGAGAAGGAAAAAAAAAAGAAGAGAGGAAGGGAGAAAAACACCAAAATAAAAAAATACATCTATCCCCTTTAAAAAATGAGCATTTAAACTGCTTGTCAGATGGTTTCCTGACAAAGCCACTAGAGTGTATTCACAGGCATTTGCATAAATGCTGCCGCTGAGTTCACCATAGCTGCAAGTGCTAATGGTACATAAAGTAATTTAGTCACTTCTCCCGGCATTCTATGTCAGAATGATGAGCACGGGCACTTTGCCTTGTTGCATATTAGATCATTAGATAATAAAGTGATAGCACATGCAAGCTGACAGGGGCTGGGCACCACAGCACTGTGAGGGCACCGCATTTTGCCACAGGGGGAAGAAACAGAGAAACTGATGCCACAGTTGGCCTTGAATTGAAGTAAACACAACCTGGAACTCAGGGGAATAACAATGCCAACAGCAACACTCCCTAAACCCCTCAACGACTCCCCAGAACACAGTCTTCATGAACTTGCCCAAATGACTGGAAGACAAGGCAAGCACACAGGGCAGCGCTGAACATAGCCTTGTGGCAGCCACTCGGCGCCATTCACCCCAAACCCATGCTTTTTCAAAAATTGGAACCAGGAGAGCAGCTACATTTTGAGGCTGCCTCTATCCACAACTGTACATCTTCCACTAAGCCATTGCTTAAAGAAGAAACCTCACTAGCCTAAATGCTCCCATAAATATCCAGCCAAAGAAAATCTTGGTATTCATGAATGAAGAGCAAGTACAGGGGGAAGAGCTGTTTCCACGATCTATAGCATGCCGGGATTCACTCTCTTTGGACCATGCAAGAGTCTATGAAATAAATTTGCCTTTGTCAACTCTCAGATTTGAATTACAGGGTCATTTATCAGCGCACAGGGGTTTGTGAGTCCACGGGTCATATAAGAAAGCCCATGCATGAATGTAAAGCACGATCTCTGTCTCTACTTATATGCAGAAAGGTGAGCTGCAAAAGGAAACTTCCTCCAACAGTCTCACAAGCAGGATATAAATAGAGATGTGAAGAGTAGCCCAAAATAATTCAGGCTACCTGTAAATGAGACGGTAAATTCCAGAATGGGGGAGAACGTAGGTTCCCACAGATCACAAGAGGAGAACATGCTCCGCAGTCTCACCATGAGGAAGCTGTTTGAAAGCAGTTGGGGGTGAGAGTGGAGAGACAGAGGGACGGGGGTGTGTGATTCTCTCAGTCTTTTAAACAGAGCATTTTGAAATAGGACTTTTCAACAACAAAATAAAGTATTACCCTCACATCAACATGAATTAGCATCTAGGTCCACTCCCACACAGCACCAATGAAAGAGTTCAATAGTCACCCTTTGCTGAGTAGATATTTATGTGTCAGCTTGAAGTGTCTAAATGAGTGGGTGGTTTTGTGTGGTTGGTTGACTCACTCTGCAGAGAAGCAGATTTCTATGGTATTGTCATTACTAAGAATTTGAACATGTCTACCCTTACTTTCCACTGGAGAGAAGTGAAGTAAGGCTTAGGTAAAGGCAAGACTCCCTTGTTGAAGGAAATAAGACATACCCACATCCCCAACGACGGCCAATCATTCACACACAGTGAAATCTCACCATTTTTTGAATAATATCTTATAATAATATGGCTATTTGTGGACTTATAAACTCAAGTAGGTGAATAAAAATGCTGTCTTTAAAACTTAGAATAATATGATATCCCAGCTGAAATATTAATATGTACTCTTAGAGAACATCTGAGCTGAGGAAGTTTAGAGCTGTGTTGGTCCAGAGGTGTCAAACTGTTGGCCTGTGGCTGCATTCTTCCCAAGTGGCTTTTTTTCCCCCTCCTCCTTTCTGTGTCCAAAACTTTGTAATTAGTTACCAACAATTAAAAATTAGGGGAGTTTTAATTCTTGCCAAACTGGAACATCTGGCCCCACTTGGGTTCTCATTCCCCTAAGTGACAACTGGCTGGGACCGGGGGTCACCAGAGCGTGGACTTGCCTGTCTTCTCAGCCTCCACCCAGACCACTTCCCTATCTACATTACCTGCCCCCACCCAAAGCACAGATTTTTTTTTTTAACTCTCCTACGAATCATCACCTTCATTTTAACAAGGAGGAAATCAAGGATACCAAAAGCTAAAGCAACTTGTCCAAGGTTGAACAGAGGCCAGAGTGAAACTAAGAACTGAATTTGGGGTTCCTGGTACCTATTTCAAGGCCTGGTCACTTATCATGCCGCAAAATAATGTTACTGATCTTCATTGCCTAGAGGAATCCTTTAAAGCAGGCTGTATTCTATGTTTGCTTTCGGTTTTTGTTGGAGGGATAATTTGCATGGTGTCAGGAGCTTTCTCACTGGCTTCCCAAGAGCAGAAATAGGAGCTGCATGTGGCCTGACCAGATTTTGAAAGTGTGAACCCAGATTTCAAACTGACAGTCAAGACTGTCACCAGATTGGGTAGTACCTATTGCAGGTAACCAGCCACAGTCTAAAACATAACTTCAGTCCTTAGGCAGCACTCTCCAAATCGTGCGCACTGAGTATTTCCCTATTTTTTTCCTCCTCCTTTCACCTAAACGCCTCTAAGTCACACAATGCCTTAAGTAACTCCAAAGATATTATAAAGGCAACATTACGGTAAAGTGAGGATCAGAATAATTTTAAGTACAGAAATGGAACTAGGAATGTAATCATGAGCAGGTGTTTCAAATGGCCTCCTGCACAAAGTAATATCCATCCATCTCAGTACTAATGAAACCATAAAGAAGCAGCTTTTGAAAGATGATGGTTTACTTTAAAAAGACTGTAAAACTGGATGTGGTGAAGAATCCCTTCTAAGAGTGTTACATCTGGCTAATTAATAAAAAGTACGGTTCGTGTGTTCCATAAGCACAGGAGAAAAAAAACAGGCAAAAATGATGAGAGTGGTGAGTTTATTAAATTGGGATGCTGGCAGGGAAGGGAGTTTTCTGTCTTATGAATTATGGGCAACTCCTGGCCCATGGAAAAAAACAGGCAATCAGATGATAATTTGTGTGGTAGTGTTCTGAAAAGAATCTTGCTGACCTAGCAAACTAGAAAGGGAAGTGAGGGAAATGGGTTAAGAGTCTGAGGCAATTGAAGAAAGTCTAGTATGGTGACTGCTATCCAGAGCCTCAATCACTCATTCTTGGATGGATGGATGGATGGATAGATGGATGGATAAATGGAAAGTAGGAAGAGTAGGTACATTACACACACACGCAGCACTGAAAAATTCAGACGTGCACCTAATCCAACCCATGATTCTTCTGAGTGGCATTCACTTTCCTTGATTCAAATTTTTATCTGGTTTCCTTCATTCCTCTCAAAGGCACCACTTATTAGCCATAATTCTCAAAAAAAAATGTGATTTTTCCCTATCGAAGTCTACCTACAGAAAGCAAGCGCTATCACCTGGTGAAGAGGTGAGACCTATGTACAGGGCACAGGAGGGACATTTGGTCTGAGCTTCATATTCAGAAAGCACCTCCAACCTAGACATTGAACCTGATCTTCAAAGGAAATTCAACATGTAGTCCCTGAAATACACCAGGAGGATAGTAAAGAGGGTGGGCTCATTATAAAACCTCAATGGTCAATTATAAACACGCCTGATATATCACGATTTTTGTGACACAAAATTGTGTGGCCTTTCCTAATTTTTCCTTGGATTGGCCTTTCCTTACTTTGTAATCCAGTGAGAGCTTAAAATAAAGCAATGGCCCAGGCCTCCTCCTTTCTCTCAAGCTGAAAGGAGGCAATATTAGCCATTTCCAGAGTAGAGAGTGGTCGCACAAGAAAGGTGGGCCTCCGAGATATTTTCCAGTCTTGAATATGTGGCATCATATGTTGAAGAGGAAAAAACCCTGGAGGATCGATCTTGTTCGAAAAGACTTTTGACATTTGAAACAGAGTAGAACATGTGGTGGAGTGGAAGAAAGAAGCCAAATAAATTCACAGTTAAAGTAGCAATGCCAACCAATGAAAATGATTCGCCTACCATGTTCCAGATAAGAGGGCGTACCTTCCGAGGGGTCAAGCCTCCGAGCCCTCCGCCCATGCTTGGAATTATTATGGACAAACATGTTATCAGAGACTGCCAGGACATGGCCATCCACATTGACTGTCGTAGACACCACGACCTAGAGACATAAGAAAGAAATGAATGAACATTTTAATATAAAAGCGTGGTGGGTAATAAACTCAAGTTAAATAAATAACAGCTGGGAGCTGAAGAAAATTGCATAGCTATTTCACATAATAACTGGTGCTTATGCTGTACAAGTCTAACAAGAGGAGCTATTGATGAGTGGGTCTTTGGCATGGAACGCTTTTGATGCAGTTTTAAGTAAAATTGCACAGTTTATAGTTACACAGCAGAAGGTACACTGTTAACCATAATTTTAACAAGAGGATCTTTATTAGCATATTTTTTTACACAAGGGTGGTTGTGTTTCACCTAAATTACCCTTCAGTTTAGACACTGAAGCAGATATCACAGTTGATCGTGCAAATAAAAATCTTTTGAATCTTTAAAATATTTCCCCCCCCCCCACCATGTCAGGGTTAAGAGGATAGAGAAATGAAAAAGATTTCAGTAAGAGCTGGGATGCATTTTTCTCTCCTGGGTGTCTTTCTGAGATTTCTTGTACTTTTTTCTTTTCACATTAGTTTGGTTCATCAGACCAAAGTCCCCCTTGCTACTATCACCATCACCCCTCCCCGCCAAAATTCCTGCTAATTAAGGGTCTTAGATCTGTTTCAAATTAAAAAAAAAAATGGTGGGACTGGCCCAAGGCATAATTTAGACACCGAAACCATCTCATAAAGTGACTGTGAACCCAGTTTGCCAGAAGAGACACAGGCAGAGATGTTGTCTCAGAGAACTTTGACTAAAACAATGAGAAGAAATGACCTACACTTCTCCTTATATTAAATGGGAAAGGGATTAAAACTGAAACCCACAGAGATATGTTTATTCATGCGACCTCTTACAACCAAATATAATAATCGTCTGTAATTGCTGCTTCAGCTCCCACCTCATGCTTTGACACGGGAAACAGCAATCAGCCCGCTCCCGTTTAATCCACCTATTATGTTGACTAATTAACTTTGCTCGACAGTTTATTTCTTCCTCCATTATCAGCCCCTGTCAGCCGCAAGCACCCTGCAGCATAGGGGGAACCTCAGGCTCTTTGATTGATCACCGATAGATTGACATGCAGATTAATTTAATTAGAATCACCTCACTTGAGAAATGAAAAACAATGGCAAGAGGGCTAATAGATCTGCTCTCATAATGAGGGGAGCCTCCAGAGCGAAGGCTGAGGATTTCTGATTTATTTTGCTCAATTCCCCAGTTGCTTGGAAAGACTCGCTTTAATTGTTCTTGGTTTTGAGAGGCATTAGCCTCTGAAGAGGTGAACCGCTTCACAAGGATTGGCACAGACAGAGGCCTCAGTTTCTGAGGAAGCCTTTTCTCCGAGTTGGCTAAAGGGGGCAACCACTTCTGAAGAGTCTTGTGCAACACTAATGTTTCATCAGCTGAGTTGGGCAGAGGGGAAGATGCCAGGCCCCAGTCTACGCCTGTGAATTGTCAGCCCAGACTCCAGTCCCCACTAGTCTTGCCACACTTAAAAAATTCCCTTGTCCCCCTTGTTGACCTAAGGGCATCCTGGCAAAATATGGTGAATTTCCTTTCCCAGAGCCTCAAAGATGCCCATGAATTGCAGGCTGTGAACGCATCACTCATGCTAGTAGCATAAAGTTGATTTTGTTTTCTAAAACTACTTTATTAAAATGCATAGGAAACAGTTGAGGGTTCAATCAAGGATTCAGAGTATTCTCCTTGGCCACTGTGAAACCCCAAATTCCATCTAGAACAAATCATCTGGGAGATGACATGTAAGTTTGATGCAGTAGTTTGCAGAGTGGTTCTTCCCTTAATTCATGATTGACCAACCAGATCTGATACAGCCTGAAGCTTATGTGTTTACAAGTTAATTTAAAAGAAGGAAGAGAAGGAGGAGAAGAAGAAAATGGTCTACTATTTTGTCTTCAAAAACTATCATGTGCAGTGGCAAAGTCAATTTTACTTAAGGCAACAGAAGTTCACTTTTCTTTTTAGAGAGACGGCTTCTTAGGACTTACAATTACATAACAGAGCCGGGTCTTTCAAAGAAATTTTGATTTACTATGAGACCACAGTTGAGCGGTCACTGGAGTCGTTAGCTGAAGAAACTATAAAAGGAATCCCAAACCATATCTGTTTTCAGTGTCAGGAAATACAGAAAGTGGTTATTCTAGATGTCTGTCTTAGGAGGAAAAAACACAACAGTGACAATTCACCATGCACCTGTAAGACAGAAGCTCTCCAAACTTAAGGCTTAAAATATTCAGTATTTTTTAAAGACACTGTCATCTAATCCCTACATTAAACAAAAATGTCAAGAACGGTTAAGGAAAAAAAACTATACCCCATATGTTTTTCTTTTCTTGGCAACAGAAGAACCACCAGGGCCACATGTGTGATAGAATCATTTGGTTGAAATGCCAATCAAAATTGGAGAAAAGATAATACAGAGAATCTTCATACTTTAAATTTCTAGAAAATGAACAGCTAATCTGTTCCTCAAAAACTCACAGTACAACTTGCCTACCGCAAAACAACTTCTCCCATGTCAATTTGGAAATATTCAGGATATATTTAAATAAAACATTTGCTAAAATTAATCCACAGAGCAACTTGTAAATTAAAAAAAAATACATGAGATGCAAAAGGGGGACTGAAGTGTCCTTTAAAAACTGGCCCATGGTAGGAGGGAAAAGGGCCTTTACAGTTTCATGCAAGATTAATGAGGTGCTGACACTTTCATGCAGGCAAGGGGACAGGCAGGCCTGCCAAGTCTCCTACCTTCCTAAATTTTGTCAATAAAACATAGCCTAAATTTGAGACAGATAAACATTAAAAATGATTTTACCTTTGGACACAACCACCCTTTTCCTTTTTCCCCATTTCTCTACTCCCCTGCCCAAAGAAAAAGATGTTGAGAATATGAAGAAATAGGTATGTTTAGAATTTTATGATATCTGTTATAATTACACCTTTACTTTCTAGAACTGCATTGTCCAATGCAGAAGCCAAATGTGTGGCTAAATTTAAACTAAACAAAATTTTAGATTCCCTTCCTGAGCCTCAATAGCCACATTTCAAGTGTTTCATAGTCATACGTAACTCTGGCTACCATATTGGACATGGCGAATGGGGAATTTTTTTTTTATCATTGCAGAATGTTCTATTGGATGGCACTGCTCTAGAATGGTTTTGAAATTAATTGTACCGCTTGATTCTTGAAGATGCCAATGTTATATCTCCTGAAATATCTGCCTATGTAAACAAGTTTGGGTTTATACATATATACTTTATCACTATATTTTTGTAATGAAATTTCTATTAGGGGGCTTTGCTTCTTAAGGCAGCAATTTAGAGATATGCTGGTGAACACTCAGTATGTTCCAAGGTTCTTTCCATCTGGTCCCTCTCTTCCAGTTGAGAGTATTCGGAATAAGAGAATAAGAAGGGCAGAAAAGAAGTCTCTAGCTGACCATGGCCTTTGGATATTTTACACTTTGGATATTTTCAATTTCTTGGCTCATAACAGTGGTTCAGAATCTCCTCTGTTTCATCTTTTTCTGGATTAATATCCCCAAAAGGTATTATTCCTATCCCTCTCTATTTAGAATTTGAAAGAACTAGATACAAAATTTCATTCTTGGCTCCCAAACTTTCCTGGTTAATGTGACTTTGACCAGGTTAACTTCTCGGAGTCCCAGTGTCCCTGACTCTCAATGGGAATAATGACCATACTTAACTCATAAGGTAACTGTGAGGCTTAAATTCATTAAAGTGGCTAGCATGGTTCCCGGTTCACATGGAGCACTCAATAAACATGAGTAGCAGTAATAGAGTAGGAGTTGTCACTTTGTTGGTGATGTTAAACAAAAAGTTCAAAAGAATGTGTTGGGTTGATAACCTGAAGCATCTTAACGGCCATAAAGAAGACCCAGCATACACTGCAATTTTTTTTAAAAAAAGGATACAGACAGTGTTTTTTCTAAGTTCACTGCTCAACACAAACTTACAATTTTAAAGACTTTTGTGCCGATAACACATTATTATACATTTAGGCCTCACGTGAATTGCAGTTTTCACTGGTTTATATAATTTTGCTTTCTAGAACTTATCTGTATCTTAGTCTGTTACATTTGAGGCTTTATAAATGAAACCTCACTATTCTGAAGAGTCTGTAAATGAGATGTTTCGTCAGTTCAGTCTAGTTTTCCCAATGTTTCCCATCAGTGAGGGTTTCTCAGGAGTTTTGTTATTGGTTGGTACTTCCTCACCATCAGTTCTCAGGCAGCCCCTCTTCCCTTCACGTTGGGCAGGAGACCTTGTATGTCCTCACTCTATTATCGAAGATTCATGAAGCATAACCTCTGTCTCATGAGCAGATTTTCAAAAAGATATAAGCAGCTAAATTCAATCACGAGTGGAAGATCGCATTAACAAATGTAGCAGTTTGCGTGGAAGAAGGGGTTACGACAAAAGCAACACCAAATGTTGAAGTCTGCATCTTTAAGCATTTCTTCAACAAACACAGAATCGGAGCAAAGATTAGGCCATAATAAATTTCAAATATTGTGACAGTTAAGGACTTCCTTCCAAAAAAATAGCCACTTCCTCCTGTTAATTTTCAATGACTATTTAAAAATTCCAAATCTTGATTTTCAATGCTGATGCACGGTAACTCAGTAAAAGGAAATATCAGTGTTGAAGTTAGTCTGTTCCATGCTTCCTAACCTCTGGCTTTAGCTTGTACTTTTGCATTCATTTAGGGCTTTAAACCATAAGGCTTTAAAAATACTAACTTGAACTACATGAAATAAAAAGCATTGGGCAGCATTTCATGAAATAATACTCAGCAATAAGAAGGAACAAACAATTGATATCCCAGGGAATTATGTTGAGGGTAAAAGCCAGTAACCAGGGGATACCAACTGCATGTTAAGGGCTGAATTATTCCTCCCCAGAAATTCATGTTGAAGGCCTGATCCCCAGTACCTCAGAATGTGACTATATTTTCAGATAGGGCTTTGATTATTTTAAAACGAGGCCATTAGAGAGGTCCCTAATTCAATCCTTACAGTAGGAAATTTGGACACACAGAGAAGGTTAGCACAGTTACTAAAACAGGACAAGACAAGGCATCCTCGTGGTGATGAAAATTCCCTATAGATGGACTATGGTGTTAGACACACAAAGCTAGACACGATGCAATTTTATAGAACTAAAAAGATACCCACACAAACAAGTACCAGTAAAACAAGGGAAACCTGAATAAGATGGGTGGATTCCATGAATGTCCGTATACTGGTTGTCATATTGTAAAATAACTTTGCAGAATGTTACTGAGGAAGACTGGGTAACTGGTACATGGGGTCTTTCTGTATTACCTCTCTCATAACTGCACGTAAATCTAAAATTATGTGAATAAAAAAACTCAAGTAAATAAAAGGCATCGGCAACCAAGATGTCCTTCACTGGGTGAATGGATAAACAAACTGGTGATCCATATAATAGAATGTCATTTTGCAATTAAGAAAATGAGCTATCAAGCCACAGTCAGTCATAGAGGGGTCTCACATGCATATTACTAAATAAGAAAAAGTAAATCTCAAGTGACTACTATATGAGTCCCACTGTATGACATTCTGGAAAAGGTAAAACTATGAAGACAGTGAAAAGACCAGTGGTTGCCAGGAGTCTGGGAAAAGACAGGGATGAATGGACTAAGGACAGAAGATTTTTAGGGCAGTGAACCATTCTGTCTAACACTGCAATGATGAATATGTCCATGCCCTTGTCCAAACCTATAGAATGTACACACAAACAGTGAACCCTAGTGTAAACTATAAATTGATTGATTGATTTTTGAGACAAAGTCCTATTCTGTCACCCAACCTGGAGTGCAGTGGTGTGCGATCTCAGCTACTGCATCCTCTCCCTCCTAGGCTAAAGTGGTCCTCCCACCTTAGTTCCTGAGTAGCTGGAACAAGAAGCTTGCACCACCACATTCAGCTTTATCTTTTTTTTTTTTTTTTTTTGGTGAAGACAGGGTTTCACCATGTTGCCCAGACTGGTCTTGAACTCCTGGGCTCATGCAGTCTATGCCCCTTGGCCTCCCAAGTGCTAGGATTACAGGCATGAGCCACCACACCCGGCCCACAAAACTATGGACTTTAATAATATATTAATATTGGCACATCAATTGTAACAAATGTATCACACTAATCCAAGATATTAATAATAGGGGAAAATGAGGGTTAGGGAATGGGGATGGGGTTGAGAGGGTATATGAGAACTCTGTACTTACCTTTCTGTAAATAAACCTAAGACTGCTCTACAAAATAAAGTCTAGATATTTTTTAAAAAGCATTGACAGCGGGGGGGATGGGGAGTTGGGGAGAGGGAGCATGGGGAGAAATGCCAGATATAGGTGATGGGGAGGAAGGCAGCACATCACACTGCCATGTGTGTACCTATGCAACAATCTTTCATGTTCTTCACATGTACCCCAAAACCTAAAATGCAATAAAAAAAGCATTGATGACACTTCTGTTCTCAACCCCGTACAGTCTACACTCCACTTGTCTGCTTAACTACTTTGCAGACTCGTCAAATGTTAGAGTCACAAGTGACCTTAGAGATCAATCTAGTGGCTTCCAACTAAATGTTTTTGACGGTAATAACGGGTGACAATATTGCAGAGTGGGAATCATAAAAGCACCTATTCAGTTAATTTTCCCTTGCCTGGGACCCTATCAACTAACTCGATATGGAAACTCTGGTTATCACATCTATGTGAGAAGCTCTCAACTAGCAATTTTTCATGGTTTTAAAGAACTCTAAAGACAATGTGATTCTTACTCAATAAATGCAATTTGATTGAAAAAATATGTCATCATATGAGGTTCATAAGATAAAATGATAAAAGGAGTCCTCAATATAAGTTATGACAGTCCAATTTGTCCAACACCTCCTCTTGCAGCTTGGCAAACGAAAGTCAGGAGTTAAAAAAAAAAAAAAAAAAAGACTTCAGCTGGGCGCAGTGGCTCACGCCTATAAGCCCAGCACTTTGGGAGGCCGAGGCAGGCAGATCACGAGGTCAGGAGTTCGAGACCAGACTGGCCAATAGGGTGAAACTCTGTCTCTACTAAAAAAGATAAAAATTAGCTGGATGTGGTGGTGCATGCCTATAATCCCAGCTACTCGAGAGGCTGAGGCAGGAGAATTGCTTGAACCCGGGAGGCAGAGGATGCAGTGAGCTGAGATCATGCCACTGCACTCCAGCCTGGGCGATAGAGCAAGACTCTGCCTCAAAAAGAAAACCTTCAAGGTCACAGGACAAATTAAGAGCAGAGGCAAGCCTGAAGAGAAACCTGTAGACTCACAGTGCAGTTCTCACCCACGCCCAGCTCCGGCCTTGCGATAATTTCAAGCCCTGGCTTACATGTTCTCTCTGGACTCTCCTCATATCTTCCAGTACAAATCTATGGTGCCTGTGTGACTGACTGCAGTTTAAGTATTATTTACATAAAAATGGTCTGCAGCAGTTAGGTCTTCATTAACTTTGTCCTTCAAAATATCCTTGATTGATATGGAATGCGATATTCTCAGAAATGTGCCTGATTGCTAGGCTCTATCTGGTTGAAAGATTCCAAATAACTCATTAAAAATTATGGAGGACGCATGAACCTACAGGATGTAACAGAGTGGAACTGCTGGAGTGAAGGAGTGGTTAATGGAATTAAATTCACACTTTAAGGCTTGAGGCAAAACTAGCTCTTAACAGGAAGACAAGAACAGACACTTCTAAATCCTCAGATACATGTGCTAAACTAATTTAGACCTTTAGAAAGTAGATTTAGCTTCAGACTCCTGAACGGTGACACAGGATAAACATGAAAAGCTCATAAGTGATCTGAACCTCAGTCCTCCCTCGGTGGATCACGATACTTTTGATGACGCTTGAGGGTGTCATCGGTGTTTAGTGCTGTGTGTCCTCATTGGCCATTTTAGGTAGGAATGAGACAAACAGGATTGTCAGGCGTGCTCTGTAATGATGGGACTCTGGCATAGGGATGTGGAAATCAGGACCAAGAAAATGGCATATTGATCAATGGCTCAGATTCCAGAGTCAGATGATCCTGAGTTTGATCTCCGGTCCCATCCCTTACTTGCTTGTAATGTTAGATTAGTCACTTGGTGATAGGAATAAGTGGTGAGCCTACTATGTGCCTATCATGTGCCCAGCATTATTCTATGCACTGAAGAAGCAGCAATGAACAAAACTGATAGAGCATTCACTAAGCAGGAGTTTAGTTCTTATTGGGGATAGAGAGGGGGTCAGACAATAACTAACCATTAAAAGCAAAATTTCAGATTGTGGTAAGTTCCAAGAAAAATAAAATATCTTTTACCTAGGTGGTGCCTAGGTGGAAGATATTTTTAATTGGGTGATTAGGAAAGGCATCTGTAAGGAAGTGACCAATAAATGAATTATTTATAGTTTTATTTTTAGAAGAAATGAGGTTGTGCCATGTTGGCCAGGCTGGTCTCAGACTCCCTGCCTCAAGTGATCCACCTGCCTCATACTCCCAAAGTGTTGGACTTACAGGTATGAGCCATCATGCCCAGCCTGAAATCTGCATAAAAAATGTCTGGCTATTCAATGTGTCAGAAGAGTTTTCCAGAGAGAGAGAATAGAAAGTGCAAAGATCCTGAGAGAAGAATGAATTTGGTATAAGCGGGGAAGAAAAATGAAGGAAAGCCAATGTGGTTGACAGGAGCAAAGGAAACAAGAGAAAAAGTGGAAGAAAAATAAGATTATACCTGTATAATGCTTACTACAGTGTCTGACATATAACTAGAGCTCTGTAAGTTACAACTTAAAAAGTAGAAGAATACAAGGATACCTTTGGCTGGTAAATCCCAGTAACTATAGGCATCTTCAGAGCCAGTATCCATCGGCAATCACAGCTCAAAGCAAACCCTTTTACATTCATTAATGTATTGTACATTTCCTTTAAGGCAGCTGTGCTTAATGTGGAAATACATGTTCTCTAAAGTGCAGAGCGACCACTCATCAAATGCTGTTCATAAAGATTCCTTCTCAGTGATGCACACTTTCTGCCAAGGCTCAGCATAAGGCTTATGCCAAGATACATATTTGCCCAGTAAGCCATAATGGTTTAATATATCAGGGTGAAAATCCACCATTTGTATTTACCATGTTATGTGAATTAATCTTGTATTCGGAAACTATCATTAGAGCTGCTTTCAGTATAATTAATCAGCATGGAGCCTCTTGAAATTATTCTGTATGAAGAGAGTGATCGCAGCTCAAGCCCCTAGCATTCTGTTGGTAGAGAATTTAATTGCAAGATGTGCTGTTTGTCAAAACAATATAACAATATAAGTACATCCAAGACAGGGGGTAGGAGTCAGTGGAGGAGAAATAAAGAAGGACATATTCTTATCCCTTTTATGTAAGTGTATTTAAAACAGACAGAAACTGCAGAAGTCGGGCATGTATTTTAAAAATCCTCTACTTATTCCCTATAACATATGGATTCAGAGATACCATGGCTTCTTAAACAAACAGCAAAGATTCTCCAAAATGTCTAGAATTTACTAGAAAAGGCAGGGCGTAGTCTTTTAATATCATAACTTACATCATCATTTTTAAAAGCAAAACACAATTTTGGTGGGAATTTGGGATGAATAACCTGGCGGTTTCTCCTCTTCCTTCCTATCCAAATGACTAAGATGTAAAGGAAGATTGTTTGCCTCCTTAGATAAACATGAGGTACACAGGAGTTTGGTGCTTGCTACTTCATCTGCTCAGAACATTCTCTGGCTCTTCCTAAGATGCTTTATCCTTATTCTTGATCTCTAAACTTGAATGTCCTTACCTCAGAACGCTTTCCTGGTCACCTACTTTAAGAGAGGTTTCCATCTTTCACCTCACACTGTTTTTCTCTCTCATAATATCCTGTTTAATTTTCTTTATAGCAGCAGTTACAATTTCTAATATTTATCCTTGTTAACGTGTACACATCTTCATTGTGGCAGCTGATGGCAATTGTTCTACATACATCCATTTTTTTTTTATCTTTATGGGCTGCACAGCTAGAGCATGCAAGCCTCCCTGTGGTTGTATATGACCATGTGACTGACTTCTAGCCAATGGAAGTGAGCAAATTTGTAAGCCAAGGGTTTTAAAAAGCACATGGTACCCTTCATGTGCCCTTCACCCATCAGAAACTGGATAAAGACAAAAAGGTTCTATAGAATAGGGGAGGTATAAAACAACAAGCGCCCAGGTCCCCAAAAAACCTCAAGGACAATACCTGCTCGTCAACCAGGAACACTTGCCTTGTACCATTATGTGAGCAAGAAATAATCTTCTGCTGCAGGTGAGCCATTCAATATTATACGGTCTATTTGTCACAGCAGCTAGTACCATCCCAAGAAGAATGTAAGTTTCACTAGGCAAAGACCTTATCTTTCTTGTTCATCATGATAGACTCACCACTTAGCACTTCAGTAAATATTACTGAATACATGCATGCATGTGTGCATAAATATGTCTTCCATTTACATTCATATATAGTTATAGATCTAACATTCATATATGAATATAGATTTATAGCCAATGGAAACACTTTATTAAAGAGATAAGATGAATTTGGAAATTTATACTTTACTTCAGTCTCTAAATATTATGGTTTCTATTGCAATGACAGCTTGAACACGATTCTTGTTCTTCCCTTAGCACCCTCATTCTGCCAGTCCCCAAAAGGAAAGCTACTGATAAAGATTTAAATCTTAAGGTTGAATTGTCTGGCTCCTGTCAGTTAAAAACAAGACCGTGGCATCGTTTTAACATAGTCCTTTGACATTGGCATCTTTTTAGTGTCAAGATGAAGAAAGAGGCTTGTTTAGTCCTAAGTGAATTTCTCCGTGTCATGAGCTCTTTCCATCCCCAACTTGCTCTCTTTTTTCCCCCAGCCTTCCCCATGGCCACCAGTCCTGAACAAAGCCTGTATCCACTGTTGTATTTAAGCAAGTTTCTTATCCTAACCATAGCCTAGGGATTTCAAAAGAAAACAGCCATTATTAAAAAAAAAAAAAAAGATTGTGCCAGATTTTCTACAAGGTTTATTCCATACTGCCTTAAAGTATGAACACAGCCCAGCTCTGCAGAAAGTGATTAATTTCTTGAAAACACTAAGGTCACACTAATTGACATGACCTGTGTAATTAAGCAATCTCTGTTTACACAGCAGAAGCCCAGCCGCTGTGAAGCTGAGTTTGCTTGACAGAATGTCTTTCCATGTCAAGAGATCAACAACCTTTCTTATGTCCTCCTCAGTCACCTACACAGGCCCCTGATTGCTGTTCAGAGGAGACACGCTCCGGCGTTGCTATATGAAGATCAGGCTGGCCGGCAAGCATACAAAGTGAGACAGAAGAAAGCAGCGGCAGTGACGACTGGACAGACCCTGCTTGGTAGGCAAGAGAGTGTGTCTTCAGGCAGATGTGCCGGGACTCAGGTTTTCAATATAACTGGGAAAAGCCATATTGACATGTAAGGAAGAGACCAGTTTTTTGGTGCCAGAAAGACATTCTTTCACTCTCCCTCAGAAGCAACAGAAACATAAAAATATTTGAAACCAGCCTTCCAATTAGTGTGCTATGAGAAAAATGCTGAAAAGTATATGTCTTGTTCATAAGCAATCTTCAATCAATATCATTGTGACACACACCTCTGAAGCCAGGACAGCTACAGCAAAGATTAATCTCTCTGTCTTGGTTCAGTCGTAAGACTTGGGAAATTTAGTATGATTTCTTAGCAGACCACTCTGAGATGTCTGGGGGCCGCTTTATTCATACCCCATCTAAATGAGGGTCTCTCCTCCCTTTAGAGAACTGACCAAATCCTTTACAGGTTAAGTGAAGCTCAGGTTGACTGCTAAATAATAGCTTGTTTTCCTAAAGTCCCTGCAAGTAAAAATTGATCAACACTGTAGTTGTACACTGGAAAAATGTTCATGTTCCCCCACTTCCACACAGCTCTAACCTCTGCATGATGAACTTTGCTTATGTGTCAGTGCTGTTCGTGCAGATGGCACCTTTAGACTCTATTAGGGCAAACATCTCTTTTGAAAACCCCTCTCAGGCTTTCCTGGGATTCCAGTACATATTTGTGGGGAGTCATTAGGGCTCTCAGATATTACGAGATCTCCTTATGGCCTCACTAAATATCTGCTGACAGACTATGGACAATTTCTTTGTTGCTTCAAAACGTCAGAATATCTGAGTCAGACTGCTTGGGTTATACCACTGCCTTACCATTTAGCAGATGTGTGACTTTGGGTAGATTGCTTAACTGTTCTAAATCTGTTTCCTCATTTTAAAAATGGGAATAATCCATATTGCCATATTCTTAACAAGGGTATTATGGAGATAAACACATTAACTCATGTCAAATACTTTGCACAAAGCATCTCACTAAAGAAATACCAAATAAATGTTAGCTTTATCGTCATAATTGCTACCAATATCCATAGAAGTACATAAAGGTAAACACATGGACACATGCATTTAAGCACATGAACATGGAACATGCTGAACATAGACACAGTTATTTTCCCAGCACTTGATGCAGTTAGGAATGAACCAAGATGGGGAACTTAAGAAGCTTGGGCTGGAGGCAAAACAAACAAACAAACAAACAAACAAACAGCTAAGGATGACAGCTCAGTTTGAAGCTGATTGAGTTGAAGTCCCTAAAAATATCCAGCAGACGTCTGGACAGTTAGATCTAAACCTGGATGTCAGGTCTCAGGGATTCTGACACCAGAGTCCTCAATGCATAAAGACTGGTTAAGATGCTGTGGGTGGAGAAGATACTAAAGACAGCCTATAAAATGGGAAAAGATCTGGGCCTCAGAAGGAGACTTGGAGAACACCAACATTTATAGAAAGGCAGACAAACAGCATCCCTTGTAGGGAGTTCAGAATGAGTGACTACAGTCACATAATTCAAGAAAAAAAAATGAAACATGGATTCAAAAAAGGCGTAATGGCTGCTGGCATGAAATAATACAGAGGGAGGTGGGAGTAAATAGTCATGGAAGAGAAAAGACTGTAGAAGAAAAAATCAAAGGTTGGGTAAGAGAGATCTGAGGTTTTGCTTTAACTCTCGAGGCAATTCATCCATCCTCTAATTACACAAATATCCATGTGCTAGCCTGCATGAAACCCAATGTTGACTGTGTACAAATAATAAAGAAATGTATTAATGTACAGGGATACAAAATAAAATGTGTCAGTGTTCCTTCTGCCGTGGGTTCCTCCATCCTCTTCTAGGCAGCAAAGAGTGGGTGATGCGAGCAAAGCAGGTTAAACCTGAGATCCGATAAGAATTTGTCATTGTTAATAAAGAGAGACATGGCTCATCTTTAACTTAAAAACTGACTCTTTGGTGGCCAAGGTAGCTGCCCCTATTGATCTATTTTAGGACCCATTTGAGAATCACAGGCAAGAGCATTGCCAGGGTGCAGATAAATCATATTTATTTGAAAGACAGTATGGACTTTGTGCTGGGCAGCTCTCACGCTTAATCAAAGTGTGCACTTTTTGGGACAGTGGCACTGTCACCCCAGTAAGAGTCTGTCAGAGGTTATCAGATGTAGGATTAAATCAGTGGTTCTCAGTCAGGGGCCATTTTGCCTCTTCCCCCTCTACCAGAAGACATTTGACAATATCTGCAGACATTTTGGGTTGCCATCATTGGGAGGTAGATGTTCTCTACTAGCATCGAGAGGGTAGAGGCCAGTGGCACTGCTAAACATCCTACAATGCATGGGAACAGCCCCCATGATTTCCCCAAAAGAGAATTATCCAGTCTAAAATGTTAACTGTACCCAGGCTGAGAAACTCTAGACGGAACTAATGATCCATCTTCAGTTTACCACATGGATTTTCTTCAAAGGCTTGCATTTGTATTTTATCACTTACAAATTAACTATGCATGTAAAATATTGTTGTCTTTTATATGTAGTGAAATAAGCAGAATCATCATTTTTACTCCATTTTACAGTTGAGGATACTGAAGCTCCAAAGGATTATAAGACTTTGCAGATATCTATGTTGTGCCTATTTATCTCAGTACCCCTTCTACTAAACAAAGAATAACTATTTTGTTTGCAAATAGAAGCTTTGTAGATACTCCCAAAATAAGAGACTAAATTGGTTTCTCATCTTGTATGAGAGCTATATTCCTATAATTCAAGCTTTTCAGACGTGTCACTAGTAGGTTCCACAAAGAAAAGAAAGCCTCTGGAAGTTCTATATGAATGCTCTTTTAGGTTCCCAATACCATCAAAGTCCATCCCAAACTCTGCTGCCCTAAGGAGTACGGCAGAGTTAATTCTGGTATACATAAGGCTTTAGGCATGTTTATTAGGCATACATTGTTTCATACCTGGCTATGCTTTGTTCCTAACCCAAGCTTTGGTCGAATTAAATATAAGGCTCATGTCAAGACCAAAGCAAGCTACAAAACAGTTTATTCCAAAATCCAGCCTCATGTTGCAAGACCGTAAGCAACACACACTTAGTAGCACCAATGTGTGCTTTTGCCAGCTTAATTGCAAAGCTGACTCAAACATAACACAAAAAATCCTCCGTGGGGATGAGAAAACCAAGTTTACCAGTCTGGAATCAGAAGATGACCAGAGGAAACATTTTCTATGAAACGACACACCTCCCCATTACTGTGCGTCAAGACAAAAGGTGGTGAGGCCAAGATGATTTTGGAGAAATGCCTCAGAATCTCGGGAGAGATGTCTTTTTTCCTATTGCATTTGTTCTTTAATGAGACTAATAAGTCTCACCTCCTTAAAAGAAATCTTGGAGACTAAGAAGTATTGATATCCCCAATCAATGCTCAAGATCATCTCTTTCCCTTTTCCCATCAGAGAATGAAGGTGCAGCTAAAATTTTTCAGGATCCTCTCAGAGATCATACATTTCAATCTACATTTAAAGCTGACTAAATATACTTAAGTGCCTACTTTAAACACCATTCTGTTCTCCTGATGGACCACATGAGCATACATAAATGGATCATTACTCTGACAGGGAAACTTACATTGACCGCGCGAATAACTTAGCCATGACATTAGGTGGAGAGCAGCACAAGGGTCTAAAGCTTTGCGACTCAAAGTGTGGGCCATGGCTGTGGAATCATACTGCAGCTTGTTAAGAATGCAGGATTCTATTCCCACTCCAGACCTCTATTAGCATTTTAATAAGATCCTCAGAGGATCTGCAGCACTTTTAAGTTAGAGAAGCACCGTGTCTAGACTCAACAACCTTTCCTAAAATCCAAGTATCATTTTGTGTCTTAGAAGTAAATGCGTTTTTTTGTGAATCCTCTTCCTTTAGTAAATGTATAATTAAGGACATTTCTGAAACAGAACTGTTATCCATCTCATTTTAGAGATGTTATGCTTCTTAACAGGCCCATTATAATAGGCAGGTACCACTAGCAATTTCCAAGATCGGAAGAGGTGAGCAGAGAGAAAGGAAGCAAGAAAAAAACATCATTGTAAAGCAGAGCAGTTATACTAGCCCAGTTGTACTCTTTACTCTCTCTCTATCTCTCTCTCTCTCTCTCTCTCTCTCTCTTTATTTATTTATTTTTGGTGGGGGTGGATAGGGTCTTACTCTGTCACCCAGGCTGGAGTGCAGTGGCATGATCTCAGCTGCAACCTCCACCTCCAGGGTTCAAGTGATCCTCCCACCACAGCCTCCTGAGTAGCTGGGACAACAAACTCATTCAACACACTGAGCTAATTTTTGTATTTTTCTGTAGGGTTGGAATTTCACCATATTGGCCAGGCTGATCTCCAAGTCTTAACCTCAAATGATCTGCCCGCCTTGGCCTCTCAAACTGCTGGGATTACAGGTATGAGCTACCACGCTCTCGCTCTTTTCTACATGTAAAATTTTAGGCAAATAATTCATTTCTTTCTTTCTTCCTTTTTATTTTTTTTTAATTTTATTTAGTTTATTTATTTATTTTTTTTTTTTGAGACAGAGTCTCACTGTCTCACCCAAGCTGGAGTGCAGCGGTGCAATAGCTCACCGCAACCTCCACTTCCCAGGTTCAAGTGATTCCCCTGCCTCAGCCTCTCAAGTAGCTGGGACTACATGTGCTCACCACCACATCCAGCTAATTTTTGTATTTTTAGTAAAGATGAGGTTTCACCATGTTGGCCAGGCTGGTCTCGAACTCCTGACCTCAGGTGATCCATCTGCCTCGGCCTCCCAAAGTGCTGGATTATAGGTGTGAGCCACCACTCTCAGCCAGAAGTCATCATTTCTATGTACTTAATCTGTGGGGGCTTAGGCATGTGAGTCCATTCAGGAAGCCAAAACTAGACTGGAAGAAGACCATTGTCTCAACCAGTGAGCACAGGTGGTACAGTTCCCACTCTTGTTTAATCTAAGCAACTCCTAGATTGCAGATACCTGGGGAACCAAGGGCCTCAGCTGCTCCTCACCTCTGGAGAAACAACTACATATCTTCTACCTAAGATTTTTTTAATTCTCTCCTCATATTCATGTCATTATTGAGATTCAAGAAAGACAAGACAGACCCACCTGGAATCTCCGCATGTCACGTGGGTTTCCTGCATTCTTTAGGCAATTTTGGTTACATTTGAGGAAAAATTTCAAGAAGAACCTGTGAAGAAACAAATCATCACGGTTAACATTTCACTTTCTGACATGGGAGGGAAAAAAAGAGGTAATTCACCCCTGGGTTGTGCATTCGATTCTCTTTACACGTTTTCCAAACTATTCAGCGTGGTGTTAGAGCCAGTATTTCATCTGTGGCCTTAGCCTTTATTTTGTATCCACATTGGACCTTCCTTATGACAGGAACACTCTTGGCACTGCCAACAGATCTCACAGAAGAATTAAGCCCCAAGGAAGTATATTCACTTTTACAGAGGGAGAGCTTTCATCATAATTTAAGTTCCAATTGGATATAATTGTCTGAGAATTACTCATGGTCCCCAACAACAACATGTAATTTAAGCCCTACAGACTCACAGATGATGAACTGGCAAATACACGCTGGATGAATACAAGGATTTAGTAAACACTTTTTATCTTAGCCTCTCAAGTAAAATGTTTTAATTAGTAGTACTTATGAGAAATAAGTAGAATTCACAAAGTGACTAAACTCCTTTGACTTCTCAAATGCCTCCTGAATGTTTTTCTTAAACTGTCTGCTGTAGACACGAGTTAGCTGTGGACTAAATATTTTCCTGCCTCATTGCCACCTTGGTTTCTGAATTGGTTCTATAGTAAGATTCATGGGTTTTACTTGCTAAGGTGACCAAAGGCCCCAATTTGCCAAGAAAAATCCCAGTTTATACCAGCTGTACTAGTATGCATTAATAGTAACTACTTTAACTCTCAAAAATGTCCTGGTATGGGTGATAAATTATATGGTCACCCTGTAACTTTCTGAGTTATTTCTTATGTAACCATCACAGTTGTTAAAGTCCATCATGGAAAAGCAGCAGCCATTAAAAGTGTCATATTCTGGCATTCATGTCAGCCACCTGTAATTAAACCCCTCTACCTGCCCAGGTTTGGGAAAAGAAGTATTTCCAAAGATACCTAAGTTCTACAATCGCTTTTACTATTAGGCCTAGATGTGATGTGTTTGTGGATTTCAGGCCCAAATATTTCCTAAAAATATCAAAATGCATTAAAATGCTGGTCAATGGAATTTTTGTCATAATTCTCTTTTCTTTCCCTTTCTTCCACTTCAAGACCACACTGGAGTAAAATCTCCACCTCAACCCAGATAGATTATGAAGAGCTATCACCCCATGATGCCTCAGTCTGAATTTGGCTCTGACTGTAAAGTCTGTCAATCACGTAACACCGGGGTCCTCTATAACAAGGGCACTGAACGAAAACATACAGAGTTCAGCCAATTTCTGAATATGAAAATGAGAGAAGTCCCAGATGACTCCCTTTCATCCTTGGTCTCTTAGAATCTGCCAAGATGGGAGTATGATGTGGGAATCATTCTTTAGAGAGAAACTATGGTTTTTTTCAACCCAAAGAGTAACATTTAAAAATGCAAACATCTTCCTGAAATGACTTTTTAACGCCACACAGTATTTGACTGCCCATCAATGAAAGCAGGCCTCTAAATAATCATCTGCCCCTACTTCCAGATTCTCTCCACAGAAGCCAAAGTTGATCAACCTTTCATCCAAGACAAATGGCTTATGGAACACTGCTGAAGCCCAGCTGTGTGAAACAAACTCCCCTGGTACCAAGACTCACGCTGCCATTGCACAGGCAAATCTGCCAGTCACTGATTCCTGCCCACTTTCCATATGATCGACTTGGTAAAGAAAGGGGATTAAGGCAGTGGCCCAAATCCTAAGTGCCTTTCCACTGTCTCATTCGTCTGACCTCTCAGAAGGCAAGTGCTGAGTAGCCCTGCTGATCACACATGGCTTTCAGAAATTAATACAGTGGAGCTCATAGTTGTGATCCTCCTACCTTACTGGGGTTCAATCCTATATCCAAAGACACTGAAGACAGGAAAACTGGCTGTGCTTTCAAGAATAGTTAGAACAGCATATTTCAAAGCTACTTTGAGCCCCAGGAGAGGGTCGAGTATCACTAAACTGACGAGAGTGGATGTGGTATGGTGAAAAGCCACAGCCATCAGAAACACCCAGAATGAGATTCATATCCTGACTCTACCAGGTATAACTGTGTGACTTTGGATAAGGAGCTGAAGGTCTCTGCACCACACTTTCCTTATCTACAAACTGGGTATAGTAACAGGCCTTACTGTATGGGGAAAATGTGAAAATTGAGATAAGACTTAGTGACAGACGCATGGTAGGCATCCTGAGGGTGGCAGTCATCATAAGAATGGCTTCTGTGTATTGGGTGCTTGCCTTGTGCTCAGTGCAATACTAAGAACAAATCCGTTTTCTCATATAATCCTCCCAAGTAACCTCTGCTATGAATCCCATTTTACAGATAAGGAAACTGAGATTCAGAGAAGTAAAATAACTTGCCCAAAGGCTAGGAAATGTGAATCCAGAATTCAGATTCAGACAGTGTAGCTCCGGAGACTGTATACTCTTCTCTTAGCCAACATGCTATGATAGTTTTAGGAATGATAGAAGCAGTACAACAATAATGTTAATACTAACTATACCATTGATAGCAATTGTACTAATAAGAGGAAATAAGGGTACCAAGTAAACGAGTAATGATTAGCATCACAATTTCCACAACAGCAACGTGAACATTATGGAGGTAGACGCCATTGCCATTCTCCCTCCAGTGGGCCCCCCTGCTTGCTTCCCCAGGGTTGGTAATATCAGCCGCCTGTGTGTGTTTAAGCCATTTGAGCCCAGACCCGACAGCCAGATTCAGGTTGTGCTAGAAGGCGCTGTCAGCACACCCTCTGGCATCTTCAAGTCAGACAACTGCTAGCCACCGTGAGGGGGTCCATCTGGTGCCAAAATGAATTTTGAAAGACAGGCAAACAGGACACCAGCTCTGCCAGGGAGAAACAGAATCAAGGGAGCAGGGGATCTTCTGCCTCAAAGATGAGCTGGGGCAGGGCGCCTGTCAGCAGTCCATCGTTAGCACAAAAGCTATGCCGGGCACACACCAGATCCCTGTTACCCTAAGCTGGCCTGTCACTTGACGTGCTGGCAGAGTCCCCTGCCCGCCCCCTCAACAGTGGATCACTTGCTGAAATTGAAGGCTTGACCATCTGTCGTGGGGAAGACACGGCCGTCAACTGGTGCCTGAGGCCTCACACAAGCCCTTATGTGGCAAAGACGCTCTGAAGAGCCAATTCTTTTGGGGAAAGCCAGCCCTACCCCAGGGGGAGCCTCAGAAATTCTTTCTAAGTTTTCCCCTAAGTAAAAGCCAAGCGCCTGACCCTTTCGGATCACACTTCCTTAAAGGAACCAAGAGGAGTTAGAAGGAGGAGTTAAAAATATCCCCACTGAGAGACAGCCGTGGCACACGAATTTGGGGGATGACTTATCAGGCTAAGTTTATAAGGCCTTTGTCAACCAGGGGACACGTGCACATCTGCTGGCCTACGGAGAAGATCTCAGGTTCCGAGGGGGCTTTTAACAAAGTGGAGGTTATTGTAACTCAAAACCTCACTTTTGTCTAATGAATTGCTGCATTTTGTGAGGCGGGTGTGTTTGATAAAGTGTTGTCAGGAGAAAAAGTGTGGCAGCCTTACCCCAACTGTGGGAAACTGACCCACAGCAGGACAAAGCCCCTATTGACCCGGTAGAGTTCCAAGGAGTTCCATAAACTCCAGGAAACAGCCTGACCAGGATCAAACTCCTTTTTAACTCAAGTCTTTTTTTTTTTGAGGTGGGAGGGAAGGAGGTAACGAGAAACTCGACATCTCTCTGTTAACTCTCAGAAGGAATAATATCATCTTGTGTTCATGCAATGCACTAATTATTCAGAGCACTTATATTCCTAATATCTCACTGAATCCTCATGAGATTCCTATAAATTAGGCACACCAGGAATTATCAAAGTCATTTGAAAGGCAAGAAAACAAAGACAACAAAATTAAGGGATTTATCTACAGTCAACAACCAATCTCCTAAACTGGGCAAAAGGACTAGTCATGGTATGTGTTTTCCATGAACTCTAGGATTTTATAAGTGATCTTAACCATCACTTAGTCTAAACTCCTCATTTGGCATATGAGAAAAATGAGATATCAGAAGATGTGGCAATATTCATATAGTTAATAATAAATATCAGAGCTGAAACTATAAGCCACACGTCCTGATGTCTAGTTATATAATTTTCCCAACATAATATTAGCTTCTCAAGCCAGTGCTATAAGAGCTGAACACCTGCACTTTTAAACTGTTTAGTCTACTACCTCCAATGGGAAAGTGATATCCTTTAAAAGTTGTATTTGAATTCATCAGCCAGGCCAATGTAGGACATTAGCCCATCATGGAACTAACTGAACCCAACAAAAACATTTGTAGAACAAAATTGCTTATTCAATGACATACCTGTATCACCTTTTACAAATCAGTAGATATTAGTATTTGGCTTGAGTAGCATCCGCAGGAGTACTGTGCTGGTAGTAGCTGACCAGCACAGTACTTAAGACCAAAAGGTAACTCTGGACTCCCCCAGAAGGAAAATTAGTTTAATTACTCAGCAAGATCTGACTCATCTACATGAGTATGTAAAATTTTTAAAAAGTCACCTCTGCATACATAGTGCCCGGCATAAGACCTGGAACCCAGTGGGTTTTCAGTAAATACTTGCTCAACTAAATGTAGTCTAGGGCCTCCAAGGGATAGAATTGAGAGTGTTTTTACAATAGACAGCAGTAGAGTATACTGGACAAAAGCTTGCATTGGAGCTAAGACAAGCCTGGGTAAATTTCAACAATTCCCTGAACCTCAATGGCCTCATTAAAACATGAGAATAATGGTACTTCTCTCCTAGGATCACTGTGCAGCTGTCATCATCATCCTAGCTTTACTCCTTAATTGGGTGACTTTTGACAAATTATTTAACCTCTCTGTGCCTCAATTTTCTCATCCGTAAGATGGGGAAAACAGCAGAACCTACTTTAAAGATTTAATGAGAATTAAACGAGTTAACATATGCAGAGTGTTGAAATAATAAGTACCATGGAGGAAGCGATAACTCTTTTCATCATCATTTATCCCTGGCAAGTGCTCACTGCCCAGCACTCAGAGATGTTGAGATTTTCAGATACAAAAAAGTATTCTTCTCTCTTTAAATGTTAAGGTCAAGAAAAGAAGCAAAGACCTATGTACCCAATGAGAACTATAGGATTCATTGAATGACATACAAAAAGAAAAAAAAAAAAAAAAAAAGACGAAACCACCATCAAGGAAAGATAATAATGACTACAGCAGCTTTCCCAAAGGCTAAGACACATAAAGGAAAGGCCTAGTGCCTTAAATCGTGGAGGACTCCAGCTAGTCAGAACTGAAGGGCACACACAGTAAAACTGCCCATCAGGCAACAGCTTGTACATCATTAATTATCATGCAAAGCATTGCAGTCGATCTGGGCTGAGCAGGTTGAGTTTTTACCTCCCCCAACCCAAATTCTGAAAAATCACGTTTGGATTTTTGCAGCTGCTCTCATAATGTCCAGGCTGGACAGGAAAAGCATCCAGGCACACCTAAACCGAGACATAAAACCCCCATTTGCAATCTCAAGACTCCTTGAAAGTTCCTCTGACTTATGTCTGCAGATGGTTATGTGGCAGATGATCCTTCCCAAAGATATTCAGGACACGGAGACTTGCTCTGCCCGATGCAGGAAACAGCTGTGTGGAAACAACGGTGGGGTCCCTTCTGTGTGAAGTTCAAGCTGCTCCCACCCCACACACAGTGGAGGGTGAAGAGGGAAATGCCTCATGATTAAAAGGACCTCTTTGGAAAAGTCATTTCCACAGACTGCACCATCACCTTTGCTTTGAAAAAGAAATTCACAACCTCTTACCTCCACGGCCGGGCCTACTGCCCAGAAATAACCAAGGAAATCTTTCTAAAAGTGTAAGGATTCTCTCCCAAAATAAAAATATTGAACCAAAAAGCACCTATCCCTACCCAGCCCACCTGAGCTGCCAGGGGCTTTCTTTGAAATGCCATCACTACCCCATGATAGCCTTCGAAGACACAGAGCTCCGTGAAGAGGTAAGCAAAAGTCTCACAGCCATGAAAAATGGATCTCTCTTGCAACAGGGCAGGCCAAAACAGTGAGAAAGAGCAAACTCTATTTTCAATGTCAAAGAAAACGTTTTGGTTCCCAGCACACAGAAGTGTTGTAGAGAACAGTTCATCCATGTGAAAATCTGATACCCACAAGGTGGCCAAAATCCCAGAATGCCACGAGGGCAGGCTGAGGAGGCTGAACCCATGTAAGGGTAAAGGTCTCTCGCTGCTGGGCTGACTTCCTCTCCTTTTCTGATATTAACATGCATTCCTGAGAGGGAACCTCTTTGACTTCAGCACCGATAGTTCTGTTTGAGAGGTGGGGTGGGCAGAAGAGGAGGAATAAGATCCTGAAGGGAATTCTGCACAGATGAAGCAAATTCTCTCCTCCCTCCCCTCAGTGAAGAGTGGAGCAGTACCGAGTTGTGGCACTATCTTGGGGATCCCAGGGGGAGAGCATGTGGCTGCCTCTATTCTTGGCCACTGACTTCAAGAAGTTTACCTTTCCACTGGCCAAGGTCCTTCAGCTCTTGGGTACTTCTGGAAAGTGTTCTCAGCTTGAAGGGATGAGCATGATGAACTTGAAAAACATTCATTACCTCAGAGCTCAGAGTATGCCCTTGAGGTAAGGGCATTCTTAGTATCAAGAATTTAAAACAAAAAAAAAAAAAAAAAAAACAAAATGGTGTTGGAGTAGCACAGCAGCCAACTAAAGAGTTTTAAAATAGTTTTAAGGAAAAGGACCCACTCCTCATATTAGAAGGCAAATCTGAAAGGCAGGAAAAAGGCTTGAGACAGCGAATGTAGAGGACAGGACAACTAACCAGTGGCCAATGGGGAAAGAAAAAACTGCAATTTCTTAGAAATGACACAGGAAAGGGGGGTTAGAGCACGGGTGCTCTAGCTGAGCACTGACTTCTGCCTGTCTGGCCCGACTTACTCCCCTAGCAAGGTCTGACTGGAAATTTAAGAGGGAAAGAATTCTAAGTTCCTGTGTGGTAGAGAAGATGTTTATCCTCAGGGATGTTCTTTTACAAGATTTCTCAAATGCCAAGTGTTTCTTTCCAAAACATATTCAGGTACAAACTTTGGCCCTGGGCGGACCTTTGAAGTCATCCTAATGATTTTATATGTAGCAGGAATGAGCAAATAACAAAACCAAGCATCTGTCCGTCCTTGGAACTGGGGACAGACTGAGGACACATTTGTTTTAAACTGTTTCCATCATAAGGAACCTAATTTCTGCTGGGAATCATGGCCACGGAGTTCCTGCAGACAGGTTTTGAGTAAAGGCATCAAGTCTTGGACTTCTGGGTTACTGGTGCAAATCTGTCCCCAGGCTGAAAAGGATGCACAGGCAGGTGGCCACTTTGCTTCAGTAACAGCGACCCACCCCACAAAGCCAAGCATAAAAAATGAGGCAGGAGGAGCCTCAGTCCCTCAACTTAGCAGTTACTATTGCAAACACAAGCACTATACCAGTGTATAGCCCTGTCCTGAGTGCTTCGTATGTATTAATTTATTTTCTCTGCCCAACAGTCCTATGAGATTCTACTTCTTTTCTCATTTTACAGATAATGCTACCGAGAGATAAGGTAATTTGCCCAAGGTTTCCCATCTAGTAATTAGCGGAGCCGAGATTTGAACATAGGCAGTTCGCCTCCAAAGCCCACATCCATTAAACTATATTCTTTACATGTTATATATATTATATCATGGGAGTGGGGATCACTGACCATATCTGGCTATATTCTTATCATCATCACCAGATTCACTCAAAATTACAACTGCGACAGCATAAACATTTCACTAGAAATGGCAGCACTTTCAGTTAATTATAAATTTTAATATTTTTGATTTTGCTCATGACCACTCTCACCCTATTTGTGATCCCTCAAATGCATTTTAACCATAATGAAAGACCAGTGGGTGTTCTGGTAACAGAACCAACCCAAATAATCAGAACAGTGGCCAAAACATAGCCAGTGTAATCTGGGTCTCTTGAGAGGAGTCCATGAACATCATCTTAAGGATTAGTTATGATTTTTACCAGTCACTACCTTTGAATGTCTTTCATGCAGACGGAAAGCCAGGGGTTGTATATGAAAAGCTTTTAATATCTCCTTGTTCAATACACATGTGTTTAACATTTTAAAGCAGATTCATTTAGAATCTGATGTTAGAATTTCACTTTTCCCTTCTAAGGACTCAGAGGGTTTCGATATTAACTTCCCCTGTGGAGGTGACAGATGTCAGAGAGAGATCAAGAATTTCAAGTCCACAGTAACTGAGGCATATAGTTCTGCCTGGACGCTCAACTTAGGATTCTTTTCAAGACTTCACAAAGTATAAATGTTCGTTGTCACACATTCCTTCACTTACTCAACCAACAGATCTTCCCAGAGAGTACCAATTCTACTAAGAACATGATGACTTTGGTTCAAGTTTTTCTCCAAAAGAAAAATTAAAAAGAAAGAAACTTCTTACATTCAAATTTCCAGAAAAACTTTTGACTGCCAGGATGATAGAGTATTCGAGTAATTGCCAAGGAACTTTGAATACCTTTAAAATATGAATTTGTTGTGGGTGTTCTGGCAGGGGCTGGATCAGTGAACCTTTCCAAGTCCCTGATGCCAATAATGTACTCTCCTCCTCTTCACCTTTCAGCCTTCTTCACTTTAGTCACACCGAGCTACATCCTGTGCCCTGAACATGAAATTTCCTTCCTGCCTTCACCATAGGCTACCTCCCTGGATCTGAAATGCCTCCCTCACTCCCACATCAACTCAGCATCCCATCATCCCACTTATCCCTCTGGGTGCAGTATAAATGTACTGAGCCCGTGAAACCTTCCCAGATACCCGGAGCTGGAATTAATCCTCCCGCCTACACTCCATTACAGCACTTGTCACATTTGGTTTTCACTGCAAGTCCTGCAGTTGCTTGTGTCATGGTCTGCCCCTCCGTGACGCCACGGACTCCTGGTAATGCCCTTCCATTCCCAACAGTTCCTTGCACAGCTCTGCATGCAAAACACTGAATACACAGCTGACTTAAAGCTAGTTGCAAATATTAATGGCAGTTAGCTTTGAATTATGGTGCAAAGATGATTTCTTTCTTCTATTTTCTTCTATATCTTCTGAATTTTCTATGAATAGGCACTACTTTAATGAAATAACAAACAACTGCATTGTAAAACTTGAAGTCAGTATCATTCAGCACAGAACCTAGGGATGTTGGCCTCATTCTACAAGGAATGAATTAGGAACTAAAGATTACGAGTGGCTTTCTCTAAGTGTCTATGCTCTAATATTTACATTTAACTCAAATGTGAACAGTTAAGAGCTATCCATCTCACACTCCGTAAAATGTAGGTCATTTATTAGTTTCATATTACATAATTCATAAATAAGTATCAACTGGGAAGGCTCCACACCGTTGTTGTTCTTAAATTCCTACTTCATATTTTAAAGTTTGATGTTGAGAAAGTTTTATCTCTAAGTTAAACCTACCATTGTTTTCCCAACATTCAAGTGTAACTCAAAGAATAAAAAGCCATGTAACTAAAGTTTGTTTAGTTCTTTCTCCAAAATCCTACCGACCATTCTGTTGATTTTTGTTGAAACTCTTAGTTAAAACTTAATGATTTACTATTTCTTCATTCAGCATACTTCCTTAGGCTATCCATTTATTCATTCAATCTGTTCTTCATTCAATAAGTATTTACTAAGCACCTACTCTGGACCAAACAGAAGGCACGCAACAGACAACCCGGTCCCTTCCCCCGTGAAGGTTCACTGAAGTACAGGTCTCAGGCTGTCTCAATCAGAATTATCTAATAAACTTGCCCTGGCAGAGAGAAAGTAGGAATGGTATGCAAATTTCTATATATGGGCTTTCCTGTGGGATGAGTCTACCTGGACCAGAGGGGTATTTGAAGAATTTTGATGGATACTAAACTTGAGAATTGATAGCTAGTTGATTCTTAAAATCAACAATAATACCAATACTATGTGATAAGTGAAATGATGGAGCTATGTACCAGAAATAGTAAACTGCCTGGACAACTCATTGTGTATCACTGAAATTCAGCATAAAAACTTAAGTCAAAACACTGCTGAGTAGAAATAAAAATAAAATTCCCCCACTCATCCTCTTTTATCTCAGCAAAAGCTGCAGGGAAAGAAAAAGGTTCCTGGCCGGGCATGGTGGCTCATGCCCATAATCCCAGCACTTTGGGAGGCCGAGGCAGGTGGATCACCTGAGGCCAGGAGTTTGAGACCAGCCTGGCCAACATGGTGAAACTCTGTCTCTACTAAAAATACAAAAATTAGCTGAGCGTGATGGTACGCACCTGAAATCTCAGCTACTCTGGAGGCTGATACAGGAGAATCACTTGAACCCAGGAGGTAGAGGTTGCAGTGAATCGAGACTGGGTGACAGAGCGAGACTCTGTCAAGAAAGCAAAGGGATGGGAAAGGAGAAGGAAAGAGCAAAAGAAGGAGAAAAGGGTTCCTGCTTGCCAGGAAAAGCTGATATTTGGAAACTGTGCTTCAGGGAAAAGAAATAACTAGAAAAAACTTTTCTACCAAAAAAAAAAAAAAAAAAAGTATATACAGAAGAAAGGGATTAGCTGAAAAAGCTGTTCCCCAAGAAAAAAAAAAGCACAGAATCTTGCTAAGGATGTAAAGTATTTTGAAACTATTTTACATCATCATTTCCTTTTTAATATTCTCACCACATTTGTTCACTTTTCCCAGCACACCCTCTCTTATCCCAATCTCAGCATCTTCATATGTTGCCTGCCATCCCCTGGCCTCACACATCATTGGGGATAATGAATTTAATTTGAGCAATGGATTTCATTGGAAAAAAAAATCTCTGCATCCCAATACGCCACACAAGCTGAGCTCAGATAAAAACAAGTGACTCCTTAATTTGGATTTAAAGCTCAGGACCAGTCTACAAATAAAAATGACCAGGAAGCATCATCCCCCAGAGCACTCACAGTAATCTCCTGCACTCCAAATTATTCCAGTCTATATTACGGACGATCCAATAAGCCTGTGTGTTCTAGTCCGTAAAAATATAAGAAGAAATTTATCATTTTGAAATCATAATGCAAAATAGAGTCTGACACCTCATTAAGCACTATTTCTCATGGTATCATAAGGATGCTGATGGAAAATGAAACTAAAGCGGTATCAGAGATGAACAATGACAGCATTTAGAGTTTCTGAGGGTGCTCTGCAGCTCACAGGTCACTCACTTGCCCTCCCCACATGTCACTTTTGAACAGCTTCAGTTTAAACCTGAAACACCGGAAACAATACTGAAAAAAAAAAAAAAGTTTTCATCGTATCAGAAAATTGGTTGATCATTTACTAAAACAGAGAATGCTGCAATGGGATAAGAAATCATCTAATCCAGACACTCTTCACCTACAGTCAGGGGGTGGGCTACATGGCATCCATGATCACCCCAACATTGTATGCAGTTTTGTTTACCTGCTTCCCCGTGGAATGGGTCCAGAGGCTTTAGGAGTCTGAATAGAATGTCAGAATCCTTTTTCTTCTGTTTGATAACAGTCTGCTATTCTCTTTTTAGAGAACATCTTCACCCTCACTCAAGAGTCTTTACATTTCAGCAGCATAAACTCATTCCACACTTGGACCAAAGGGACACTTGTGATCTAGTCCTGGCCAGTCAGAGCATCATAACCCCCAACTGTACAACTGCTTCAGAGACTGGCATGTGACCCAAGTCAAGCCCACCAGGCCCTGTCTGAGCTAGTCTCAGGACTTTGGTTTGGGTGGCTTAAAAAAAAAAGAGAGAGAAAAATTTCCATTTATTAGAGTTGAACCCGAAAAGATGTGCAGCTGGGGTTGCTGGAAAATTCAATGCATGTGAGATGAATCTATAACAGAATATGATCCATTCATTTTCTACCTCATAGAGATCACTGGAAAGGTGAGCTTTCATAGGTGGGGAGGAGAGAAGGTAGGAAGAGCTTACGTCATACAATGCCCTCCAAGAAAGGTAAGGAGTAGTGGAGGAGACATGCTGAGAGGGTGGCAAGAGACAAGACAGTCTCAAAAACTTAAGAGAGAGAATATTCAATAGAGTGCTGGTGACTTTTAGGCTCTACAACTTCAATATTCCCAAGTGTGTGTGCACGCCCACACACACACTCACATACAGATACATTTATATATATATTTTTTACTTCTCATGCAGAATTGCTATTAACTTTCAAAATGATAGAAGCTTTTTTTGTTGCTGATAATTGTTTATTGATATGGGGATATTTTATAACAAAACTACTTTGAAGAAAAGAGAATCAAAAAGTATGTAAATTATGGTTTCATTTTTTTCTTTTTTTTTAAATTGTACTTTAGGTTCTGGGGTACATGTGCAGATCATGCATGATTGTTGCATAGGTATACACATGGCAATGTGGCTTGCTGCCTCCATCCCCCCGTCACCTACATCTGGCATTTCTCCCCATGTTATCCCTCTCTGACCTCCCCACTCACCTGTTGTCCCTTCCTTGGCCCCCCCAACAGACCCCAGTGTGTGATGCTCCCCTCCCTGTGTTCTCATTGTTCAACACCTGCCTATGAGTGAGAGCATGCGGTATTTGATTTTCTGTTCTTGTGTCAGTTTGCTGAGAATGATGGTTTCCAGGTTCGTCCATGTCCCTACAAAGGACACAAACTCATCATTTCTTATGGCTGCATAGTATTCCATGGTATATATGTTCCACATTTCCTTGTCCAGTCTATCATCGATGGGCCTTTGAGTTGGTTCCAGGTCTTTGAAATTTGAAGTCTCAAACTCAGACCCTACAGAGCCCAGGAAGGTGAGACGATGAGTGAATTAGGCTGCACGTGAAACCACAGACTGTCCTGGGAATGATCAGAACTCAAGAATCAATGTCTTATCTATAGGGAGAGCTTGACTCTTCTCCAGCCAACTGACTCCACAGGGCAATATGGGCACAGTGTTGTCAGACCTGCCTATTTGAAGAGAAGCTGGAAATACATATGGTTAAGTGTGAAATTTGCCAATCTTCCAAACAACGGAAGGGCCAGACAAAACAAATCTGGAAGAGGAACACAGTTTGCATCTTCTGCCCTAAACTGTAATAACCGAAGTGGCAGCAAGCCATTTGTCTGCAAGACTAGGGCAGGGCCACTTTGTGCCCATTTTAAGATAAAAACAATAACAAAACAAGGATCCCTGTGGCTCCACTAAATGGGACTCCTCTCACTGAAAAACAAACGTAGCTCTTGCTTTTGAAGAAATGGCATGTTTCCTTTTGTTTGTTTTGTTATTAAGAATCCCGTCACCTGAAATTCAGATGTAGTCAAGCTTGATTTTCTCCCAGACCTTTGGCAGCTGACGGGTTGGGTGAAGGGAGAAGTTGGTAAAAGCATCTGGTCCCAGAAGCAAAAGTGAAGGCAGTGCATATTTACCAGCATGAGGCTGTCCACAGACAGTGAATAGAGACACAGGGAAAACCTCCAATACCCACCTGTTCACAGCTGGATTTCCCAGGGCACTTAATTTAATCAGAAGCAGTAAGTTTTAGCAGCATTTTACAACCAATTAACCATGCAGGAAACAAAACAACTGACTCGGTGCCTTCCTCCCTGCTTCTAAGGAGTCTGTGGCCTCAGAAGTCAGCAATTGGGAACTCTCTGTATGAAAGATGCCGTCAAACCCAACACAAACAAGTTTTAGCCCTTCCTACATTTAATGGGAGGACACCTGAATCTGGCCAGGCCTTGTTGGCATGGGAATCGCTTTCATTTTCACATGAAGAGCGTCCATTTTGGTTAGCATGTGCCAGGCACTGAGCATTTACACAATCATTCCAATGAATCCTTACCACTACCCCTTTGTTAGGGTCTAGATTTCCGTCTACAGATGAAGGTACTGAGGTGAGAGGAACTGGTAACAGAGCCCAAGGTCACATACAAATGAAAGAACCAGGATCAGGACCCAGGACACATTGTTCATCACAGAGAGCAAAATCTTAGCACAGAACTCACTGATTTCCCCCTGCACCAAGTTGAAAGTAAAATCAGTGACAAGAGCTAGCTTCTGGCATTAGTGGGGATAAACTTCCTTGTATAAAAAACAGGTATTTGAACTTACGCTAACTTCTATAGGTAATAATTTTCCACTAAATCAATTATGATTTTTAAAAACAGGCTATACCTTTTAAACTGTGCTTCATTTTAAAAAATCGTTTCTAACTTTTCACTAATTGATCCTCACAAAAAGTCTAAGTATGTGACAGGAGTGGATAAAGTCACTTCCATTTGATGGATTAGTCCACTGAAGCTCCAAGAAGTCAAGTGGCATGGCCAAGGTCACCCAGCTGATTAGTGGCAGCCTCTGGTTCCCATCCATGAACACCCAGCCATGGGGGCTACTTTTCATATCCACAGACATGCCAAGCTCTTCCCCACCCTGGGTCCTGGAGGGATCCGGCCCTAGCTCTCTCCCACCCTTCAGGTCTCCCTGAGATGCCATCTCCCCAGGAAAATCTTCCAGCATCCTGTCCCTCTCTCATTCCCCATCACTGTCATACTCAGATCCTATTATAGTGCTTGGTATCTGGCAGTCAAATATTTGCAAAGTGAATGAGTAAGTAAGTAAATGAATGCCTGATGAATTCTCAACTTTCTGCATTTTCTGACTCAACACAGTGACTAAGCAACAGGACTTTCTCCCTAGCACCTCTGGTCACCTGTAGAGTAACACATGAAGACAAATCTTGCCCCAGCAATACTGAAGGACCCGCCTGCTGAAATAAGACCATGGTGGGACACCCCCTGCCCTGCTCCAAACACATGCACTGATTCTTCAGTGTCTTTCTCAGTTGACTCAAGGCTAGATTCTTAAGTATGACAGGAAGAGCCACACGACGTGGAAGATATAAATAGAAATGGTCATAAACCAATAGTTGATTAAAACAAAGTGGAAAGTCTTCAAAGTTAAGAAGAGAAGAAGCTACAGGCAGGTATAGCAGGCTACAATAGGGGTCCCTAGTTCTTCTCTGAGTTTTCATCCCTCTCTCTGGGGTTCTTCTGCTGATGGCTACCAGATGTCAGAGAGACCTCTGAGAGAAACCTGATGCAATCCCCCTAATTTAAGCTAAGAGGTGTGTTGAGAGAGCACTGGGTCTGCTTGAACCCAGTGTGTGTTCCCTCTTAAGCAGCCTACTTCCAAAACCATTCCTTGAATCCTGAGAGTGTTTTGAGTGTTATTTTTGATACAAAAGGCTCTTCTCTTACAAATATAATGATGTTAATAAATTGTTCTAAAAGTGAAAAGCCTGGAAAAGATATGAGATTTTATGTATTTCTCCTTGAACTATGGAATCAAGTTTGCATGCACACTCTGGTGTGGTGATTCTTAACCAACATGACTCAGAATACCAATTTCCTTGTGATGATGGTGATTCTTTTAGAGGGAAAGATTGCTCCAAAGCAGCCTAACTGAATACTTTATCAAGTGCTAGGCTTTCAAAAACTAATAGTGAGGTAAGCATCGCTCATGTGTATACTACATTTAGTGCATGATTTTAGTCCTCACAGCAACCCTACACTCCCCCATCCACTCACCCTGCCTCCATTCCTGTCCCAGGGCTCCAGGTAAGAAAGAAGCCAAACCACAGGGAGACAAGTAACTTGCCTGCTAACAGGCAGCTCCCGGCAGGTATAGAAAAGATTTGAATGCAGAGTCTCACTAGACAGCTTGTGCTCATAAGAACTGCAACTGGGCTCTCTAAGAACCTGGGTTCCCTTTGCCACTGTAGGGTACAGCAATATGCCTGCACTGGCAGCTGCCATATTTCCCTCAGTCCTTAGACACCGCATGGTAAAATTTGGCAACATGCCTATCTATTTAAAAAATAAATAAAAATAAAAAGTAAAAAATAACTTTCTTCTGCCCTTGAAGCAATCACCCGCTTCTTTCACGATCTGGAACAAAACTACCTTTGCCATCTTCTCTCTCTGCTACTCTCTGCGTCTGAGATTATGTTGATCTGAGGACCAACAGGGTTGGTTGGATCTAACCCTGTTGGATCCTCCAGATCCTTCTGCATTCCCTCAGCACCCCTTCTGCTTGGCCTGCTCAGTAGTTTTGCACATGCTATGGCTCCCTCCTGGCAAACTTTCTCTTCCCCTCTCCCATCCCTTCACACCTGAACAACACATCATCCCATCCATCAGATAGCACAGGCACTGGGGCACTGTCCTGGCTCTTCCCAAAAATCTCCCCAAATTCTCTCCTCTGTGCTTCTGCTACAATTATTATGTTGCAAAATATCAAGTTTTATACCTCTGTTGCCCCTAAAAACAAGCTCCTACCCATTCATTATGACATAAAGTTTTGTAGGATTGAAGTCCCAAAGACCAAATTTCACTCACATTCCAAGTATAATCTTTTTGGTGCTGTTAATCATTGGACTAGAATCCTGCACTGGGCTATTTATACTCTTTGGATTGCTCACATTTCTTCCCTCAGGAATTAAACAAAAAAAAAAAAAGCAAGCATAAGTGCTTTCGTGCCTCAAATAAGACAATCCGTTCACCAAGAGTTTCATGATGAGGTTGGGTGGCGGTTTTCCATACTAAACATGGAGAGAGGGGAAAAAATCCATTTAACTTTGATTTCTTGCTTTTTGCTAGAAAGCTTTATAAGTTGCTTCTTGTTCTCACCTAGTAGAAGGGTCACTGCCTTAGCTGGGATTGTGACAAGCCTCTCCAGAATTAGAGTACTTTATTATCACATTAGTACTGGAAAAAGTCACATAATTAACAGAATTTATCCTCATTTACTCTGTAAAAGCACTAATATTCAATCTCTCTGACTCTGTTTAATTACTTTCCTTAACACAACTTTTTTTTCCAAGTTGACCCTTCGTGGGCTCATCTGCAGAAATGTGTTAAAACTTTTTCTCCCTCTCCTCCATTTAAATGGCTAGACTGTATTCATTTGAATAAGCATAAAAGGTGCACCATAATGTCTGTCATAGTTCACACAATGCCACTGAATTAGCAGCCGTGACGGTGTCATGCTTTTGCTGGAGATCCTCTGTTCGGAGTAAGTGATGACAGCCACCAGAGTTACTGTTAATTGTAATATGACACTGGCATTTCACCGGCTGCATCTAGTGGTAAACTTGTATTAGTTCAGGTTCCTAAGAAATTCAGAAACTGAGACACGGCAATTCTTCAAAGAGAACAGCCAGACCCGCCTGACACATGCTGCCTTCTCAGGTACTGCTTCTTCATACCTGCTTGCTCAAAAGAATGGGAAATACACACACACATACACACACACACACACACACACACACACTCACTCACTCTCACTCTCTCTCTCTCTTCAAAGTAAAGCCACCTCTAGATAACAACGTCATCACTAGATAACAAATCTGGAAGGCACCAGCTTGCTCCAAAGACTGCATCCTCTTCCTTTTGGACAGCAAAGTGTAAAGAAAAGTAACCAAGGCTTCAGGCATGAACATTTACTAGAGGCTGAATTTCTGCTCCCCTTTTCCTGAAACACATTTTTTAAATGTGCCTTTGTATTTCATATTGAGGCAGCCTGCTCCAGAAGACAGGGGCTCAGAGGAAAGGAAGGGGGTCTTGGCTTGAACAGATCTTTTGGTGTGGAAGTAATTGGTTCGCTTCTCAGGGAAGGTAAAGCCCTCATGATGAGGTCAGGGGTGGGGCCGGGTGAGTGGCAGTGAGACAGTGAATAAAAAACACAGCTGTCCTGGTTCCTTCGACAGTGAGTTTCAGAAGTAGAGGATTCAGGCAGTCTGCTCCTGCCTAACATACGTGGGTGTTCTAAAAGACTTTCACCACAATAATTGCCACCCAACAACTTGTTTATCTACCAAATGAAAAATCAGCCCTTCTCCATTTCTCATACTAGAGATACATCTCAATGTTAATGTGAAGAAAGGGCCAGTAAGAGTTCTTTCTTATCTGTCCTCCATTTGAGTCAAGTGATATGCATTTATGTTGGTTTTTAACACAAATTAGACTCACTTTGTGGACCTCATATATTATATGGCCCACATTCACTGGAAAATCACAGGTCTCTCTGACCTCCAAGCTTTAGCTCATTCTTTTTTTTTATTATTATTATTTTTTCGCCTGTAATGCCTTTCTCTTCCTTCCAAAGTCCCCATATCCTTCCAGGTCTGTTTAAGATTCTCCCTCTCCCAGTAAGACTTCCCAGATTTTCCCATTCAGAGTTGATATCGCTTCTCTATACACCTGAGGTGTTCGAGGTCTGTGAGGGTCTCTTATAATACTTAGATCATTTTATACTTTGGGTATCTGTGCATGAATCTGATGGCTTCATTTGGCTGTGAACACCTAGAAGGGGTTAAGGGGGTTGAGGCTTTACCAAGCCTCACTGACCACACTCGGGCTATTCCTAGCTGAAACTAACTCTCTTGTACCTCCAAAGCTGCCCCTCATTTAACCTTTGGTCAAACACTTCATCATTTTGGCCCCGGAAGTTGGCCACTTCCCATCCCACCTTCAAGCCTCTGTGCATACTGTTCCCTCTGTCTGGAATGCCATCTGACTACTGCAAGGAAATTGAGCCCACTCCTCAAGCCAACTCCAAATCCACCTTCATCACATTGGCCAGAACAGCATTATCTAAATTCCCAAGGCTTTTGTTGAGATCACATTGGTCACTCAGTACCTTGTACTTGCCTATTTGCATTCACATTTCATATCTGGACAGCCAGACTATGACCATCTATATCTGGGGACATATTTGAGGGAACATATTTTGTACAATCCTGTTTCCTCCACAATGCTTAGTAGAATCTTGTTTGTACATCACTGTTTGGTGAATAAATGAACTTTAGTCTAATATTTCATTTTGGGATCTCCATAGAAATAAGACAAGTATTGATGAATAAACTCCCACAGTACTGCCAATAAACTTCTACTTCTGCACCTACTAATGATGCTATCAACATGATTACAACTATTCTCATTGTTAAAGTTACCATTATTTGAGTCCTTACTATGCGCAAGGTCGTTTGCTAAGCACTTGACTAACATTATCTCATTGAATGCTCACAACAACCCTAAGATAGTAACTACTAAGTTAGATACTATCAATAGTCCATCTGTCTGAGGTCACAAACCTAGCACATGAGGGACCCAGGATTCAAATCCGGGTATGACTAAGGCCAATATCTGTGTTCTTATTCACGACACTATTTGTAGCCACCTGATCATTATTTGGAGGTATTCGCAATGTGTGTGAAGAGCGCCTACTCACCCTGGCTTCTGACATAGGAATGCAGGTCTGGGGTATAAAAGTGGCCCCGCTCAGAGTTTGGAGACAAGCCACCATTGTGTGGACAGGAGCCACCTCTCATGATTTCCACTGACCAAGGACTTGGCTGCCATCTTGGCATGGTCTTCTTCAGTGCCACCGAGGCCTTTTCGCTTTTAGAAAGACAAGAAAACTCTCACTGCCTGCCTTTCTGAGCCAATGTGGTCAGCCAGAATTTTAAGAGTTGTTGCTTAAGGTTTTGTAAGACAAACAAGTGACATTTTTTGATGGCTCAGACTCTTTTGCTCCTTCTCCCTTTCAGTCTAAGCCCTCGGCACACCCTGTGTCTCTGTTGCACGCATGTCTGGGGGCATAAATCCCTTTTGCCTCTGAACTCTGGCATCGCCATCATGATATCCACATCCAGCACCCTGCACAGGGGCCAGCATGGGCCTCTCACTGGCCTCTCACCATCAGCTGCTTCACCATGTCAGTATCACAGGGAGCAGGACACACATTCCAGAGCCGGGTAGATTAACCTCCAAGATGACACTCAGTTTTAGCTTTAGCCTCCCTAAATCCTCAACAAAAACTTTAACAGCCAGAACTGATTTAGGACCGTAACTGTAAATCTCCTCTCTTCTCATGCACTCACTAAAGGGGTGATGAGTAAAATCAATTTGGACCTTTTCTGGTCGCTTGTCCCCTGTGTCCCCTGGAGGACTCAAGGTGATGGCTAAGAACTCTCATTATCAAAAATTTCACTCAAAGGCAGGCTAAAAAAAAAGAAGAAGAAAAAGAAACTAGAAGGTGAAGAGAAATATTAATGTCTTCTATCAAATGAGGATTTGTGAAAACATTTGAAGCAAAATCACTCCTTTATAGAAATGAAACCGACCTAGTGGAAAGCTAAAAACAACAGTGACCAAATGTACACTCAAGTTTTAGAGCCTTGCTGCCTTGCTGATCAGCAACGGAGCCCTGCCATGAGAACACGTCTCTTTTCACTCAAGTGAGGATCTGGAAGGGCATTTTCAAAAGTAAATAAATGTCCACAAAGAACAAAAAAAAGATCAGTAGAGAATTGAGTCTCTCAAGAACATCTCCGACAAAATAAACCCCATGTTTATGTACACTCCTTCCACTGGCCTGAGCCAGAAATGTTCCCTGCAACTTGAAACCGATGGCAAAGGAGTTGAGAGAAATGTCCGGAATTAGCTTAGTCAAATGCTGCCTTCAATTAATACTCCTCTGGTGCTTAACAGGATCCCAGGTCTGAAGCAGTTTAGTTGGACTTTAGCAGTTCCCATTGTATCAGGCCATCATGCCTCACCTTGCCTTTTCTTTGGCTATGTGGTATCTTACATAGACACACCTCTTTAAAATCCCAGGTGGCATATTTTGAAATGGTGTCTAGATATGTTTATTATAAAGGTTGATTTATTGTTTAAAAAAAGTTTAAAATCCAAAATTCATAAATAAAAAGCATCTGTATCCCATTTTGTCCCAATCCCTTCAAATATATACAAATTTAATAACCATATACAGATTCTATATTCTTTTTTCATGTTACTTCATATCTTCACAATGTGATTATTTTACTCTATAACATTTCCTCATATACAGTAGATATTCAAATGATCTCCTAATGTTGGATTACTTTCAGATTTTTTGCTATGATAAATAATTCCTTGGTGAAGATCCTTGTACGTAAAATTTTATCTGAATATCCAAGGATTCCGTTAAAATAATTACCTAGGATAAGAATTTCTGAGTCAAAGGTGGCAGATTGCTTGAGAGGGAGGCTAAAATAGTTTCATCTGAAAAAAAAATATGTTGGCATAGGTCAAAGTAACTTGAGATTCAGCCAAAGTAGGCTGGGAAAACTTCAAAAAGTGGCCTGATGGTGTAAATGCTTTTGATAAGTTGGGTCCCAGGGACATCCAATATTTATTAAAAAAACAAAAACAGAAACAAAAACACACAAACAAGCAAAAACTGCAGCAAAGCAAGCAGCACATACTGCATATCCATAGATCCAACCTGTTTCCATCTGCCATCATAAAATGCATTGACACCCATGACAGTGTTGTCACCATCTTGGGCTAGAAGTAACCACAAATGAAGGCTGTCTCACAGAAGCCCCTATGTGCCACTATGCTTGTTCCACGATGCCTGCTACAGGGTTGAGAAAAGGACTCAGCTATAGCAAAGCAAGTTAATATTGGATATGGCCAGGGTTTCCACTTGGCCCATGCTACCACCAAGATACCATGTCCACGAGCAGGGTGAGAGAAAGCTCATTTTAAGCGATCTCTGCTTAAAGTCTTAATGAAGTTATATCCTCCCTGAGAAACTGCATCCTTTGTAAAGTGGATATCATAATGTGAGTTAAGGCCTTAAGGAAAATTCAAAACAAGTGACCTACAATATGATTATTATCACTTTTGTAAAATTATACTGGGAAATTGCTCAACAAGAACATGTCATCAGGAACAGCAGTCCTTCATTAGACTCACATTCTCCAGTGATTGAATTCTACAGACCCCCACTCTGATTCCTGAAGACATTTTGTTTTCCTCAGACATCAGCCTCTACTACAACTGCTATTGTCTCAAATTATATGTGATCTCCTCTTACTGTTTCACGGCAAAAGTTCACCATTTACAATTTGGTACCAAAAACCCTGTTAGCTAAATCTCATGCCCCCATCCCATATTCTTCATATTCCTTTATATTAATACCAAAGGTGTATAACCCTCATGCTTATGGTTTGGAAGTCTAACTCACTTGAAGTTTCCTAAACCCTCTGAGCTCTCTTAAGCCTTCTCAAATGCTATTTCATTCCCCTTTGTAAGTCCTCACCCCTGCTCATTCCTGGTCTAAAAGAATCCTCTGCATTTCAAGAATGATCACAACTCCTACCTCTCCCTCTAAGGAGCCTTCCCAAGTTCCTTCAGGGAGACATAGAACATCCCACCTCAGTTTTCCATGTCACATTCCTCCAGAATCATATCTGTCACATTGCTCCATGTCCGCCACTTAACCAATCTCCCCCAACTAGAGAGTAAGATTCTTGAAGGTAACAACCATGTATGTTCATCTCTGTATCCTCAGAACCTGAGACAGAGCTTATAAATATCTGCTTGATTCTGAAAAAACTAAATGATAAAATGTTACTTACAATTAAGAAATAATCGAGAATCCAAAATAAAGTAACAGGCACCAAGAGCCTGACGATACTCTAGCTGTAAACCATGTGTGTGGGCAGAGCATCGTGGCTTATTATAAAAAATCATATGCTGGAATGTTTGCAAAACCAAATTGTACTATAAAAAACATCTGCAGCTTTATACTATGTGGCCATAATCTTGATTTTTTCATAAAATGCAGAGTATCCTTTGTAACAATAAATACAAGCTCTGTGAAGTCTCATTAGTAGAACTCGAACGTTTTCTTTGGTGCATTCTAAACATATTTTACATAAATGATGCCAAAGTCTCGTGAAAATACACAGAAACCTGAAGCTCAACGGTAGCAGATGCAGAGACTCCTCACAGAGTTGCTAAGAAGATAAATCAAAGCTAATTCAGGGGCCATGCATGGTGACTCATGCCTGTGATCCCAGCACTTTGGGGGGCCAAGGCTGGTGGATCACCTGAGGTCAGGAGTTCAAGACTAGCCTGGCCAACATGGCAAAACCCTGTTTCTACTAAAAATACAAAAAAGTAGCTGGTTGTGGTGGTGGGTGCCTATAATCCCAGCTACTAGGAAGGCTGAAGCAGGACAATCACTTGAACCCAGGAGGTGGAGGCTGCAGTGAGCTGAGATCCTGTCACTATACTCCAGCTTGGGCGACAGAGCGAGGCTCCATCTCCCAAAAAAAAAAAAAAATCTAACTCAGGGGTCACTTAGATATGAATACTGAGAGTACTAGTTTTAAAACGAAGATCTGGCACTGGGTTTATTTAAAATCGCAAATAGTATCTTGTCTTTCTGCCAAGGCAAAGGAGCAAGGGGAACTGCTGTAAAAATGAGGTGCTCGTGGACTACAAGAATGAGGAAGAAATATTGGAGTTGTCTATATAGCTTTTCACCCAAAGAACAGATCCCTTCCCCAATGTCCCTGACAAATGATTGCTCTAATAGTTCCATGCCTGGCCTGGTAGCTGGAGTAGAGAAGACAGGAGAGCTCTCTCCTTCCATCGACTGACTTTCTAGTGGGGAAAAAAAGACAAAAAACAAGTGAAAGACTCACAAGTCAAAAAAGATAATGTCAGTTACCGATTTGAGCTATCAGAAAAGAAAGGATGGCAGATGGAAAGTGATTGCTGCCAGAAAGGGGAGAACTTAAAAGAGAAGGGAAGATCTTGGAGATTATGATATCTTGGCTGGGACCTGAAGGGCAAGAAGGAGCCAGCCATGCCAAAACCCAGAATAGCAGTCTAGTCCATTCAAAGGCCAGGGTGGCTGCAGCACAGTGAGCCAGGAAGAAGGTGATGGGAACGCAGTTCCAGGGCAGGCAGGAGCATTCCAGCCATAACAGAGAGCAGCCCTCACCGGGAGGTGGTCCTTCCCATCCGAGCCGGATCACTCTGCCGGGACATGCCCTCTTCCTGAGAACTGAATTCTACCCTCCTATCATTCACCTTCAGAAACTTCAGTTTTGAGCTCAGGTTCAGATAGCATTACATCTCCTTCCTCCCTGAGACAATCCAAAAATAATTTAAATCAGAGAAATTGGCCACCTTTTCTTCCCAGGACTCTTTTCCAGGATAAGCCTGCTTTAGTCCTTCACCCCTTCAGGATAGGATTCACAAACCCTTTCCATCCTGTTCACCCTTTTCCAAATACTCTCTAATTAGACAACGCCCCTCCTCAATTATGCCAGAACTGAGCAAGCCTCCAGAATGTTAGAGGCAGTACAGCAGGTGGGTTATGACATGAACTTGGTTAAAAAATGTTCCAGTCTGGGCCCGACCACTTATCAGTTGTGTGACCATAACCAAGTCACTTAACCTCTCTAGACCTCTGCCTCCTCAACTATAAAATGAGAACTATAATACCTACCTTGAAGCATTATTGTGAGAAATAAGAGAATATATGTAAAGTTCCAAGGGCTATGGATGTCATATATTAAATGCTCAGTAAAGTTAAGGTAGTACTAATTTGATGATGATAATAATGGTAAGAATGAGATCACAATCATTCCCCATCTTGATCTAAAATCTGTATTTGTTCAAATTCAAGTTTAAGACGTGTTGTGTTTGCAGTAGTAGGGTACGGAAATAGCAGTCATATACATTTTTATTGAACCTTTTCCCCCAGATCTTTTGCATATAATACAATCACCCTAATCTGATCACAGTAACAGAGAAAGATCAATAAAGAACTAAACCATAAAACTGGATACATCTAGGCTCCAATTACGGCAGGAATATAACCATGTCAATATCATTCAGATAATACTGCAAATACTTAAACAATGTCTGCAGATCACCTTCCTGGAGGCAAGAGAAAGGTCTTATCCACCCTCATTGGAGCAAATACGTTAGTCCTCAATACTAGAGTGCAGAAAGGGGGAATTTAGTTAGAGGTCTCTCTATGCTAATGGTATCACATTTGATGATCAAACTCACGCAATGTTAGATCTCAAAGGGACCCAAATGAAACATATCACAGGCATGGACATGGAAGCTCAGAAAGGTGAAGGCACTTGCCCAAGGCCACAAAGCTAACTTGGGTCAAAGCTGGGACTCTTTATCTCGTCCCAGCAGCCATCCTAGGCAAACCAGTTACAGACCTGAGTCCCTCTGGACAGGTCCTCTTGATCTCTTTCAAAGTCTTCTTGTAGAAATGTCCCCTGAGACAGAAGAGAGTCAGGTTCCCCCACTTCCATGGTTTGTAACCCTAATTCATTTGAACTCACATTTCCTCAGGGAGTAAAAAGTCAAGGCTGGCATCTCCAAAGCTGCATAAATCTCTCACCTAAGGAACATCATCATTTTTCTCTTGTCACAACCCTTGCAGCCTAATATTTGACAGCTCTGATCAGGTACTGTCCAAACATTTATTAAAACATTTTAAATGATGAATATATCCAATTATTACTATTAATGTAGCTAATACTGACTAATGAGGGGGAAATGCAGGAGCCAGTGTCCCGCAATTCATTACCCCTGCCTTGTCAACAATTCAAAGCCCGAAACCTAATCATCCATACCGGGCCCTGTTATATTTCACACGTCACTTTTAATAAGTCACTCAGTGCCTATAAATTAATGTAACATGTCGGCGTTTATGAGTAAGGCTTTGTCGCTGTTAACAAATGATGTTCTGGCCCAGTCTACAACAGCTAGGCAGTGACGAATGATGGAAGATGATTTCTTTCCAAACTATAAACTATACACTGGGGACTGCAGTAATACAGACATATATATATATATATATATATATATATATATATATATATATGTATATATATATACACACACACACACACACACACATATACACACACATACATATATATATCTCCACATATGTCTAAGCACACACAGACCTACCACACAAACTAACAAAGCATGCCAACATACACAGAGGCACAAACATGGAATAAATATGATGCATAATTTTTGATGAAGAGCTGTGCAATATCCCCTGCACTTTCTTCTCTAAAAGGTTAAACATGCAACACTGGGAACCATGACAGTTCCACAAATGTGGTCAATGTCAATTTCAAATTTGCTGTGAGTTCTGGTTTATTGTGTCTGGCCGGGTTTCAGGGCAGCCTGACATCCCAGCTAATAATGGTGTCGATGAAAAGGGGAGGGTTCACATTACACCTAGAATACCAGTAATTAGAGAAAGGGCCTGAATTTTTATGAGAAAATTGGTGGTCACTGGGTGTTGAGTTGGAAGAGGTTACTTATTTGCTTCTAAACAAATCTGAATAATTTATATCTCCTCCTAAGCCATGACTTCATATTTCAAAAAATCATTAGTGCATAATTTGGGTGTAACTCGACCTCCATATTTTCGTCTAACTCAAGGTTCAAGATGGGATATAGTGTTTCTTTAGCTGGCGACCCTTTTTTGTTTCTTTGCCCCTGTCAGAGGCAGCTCTGGAACTACAGAGACACTTTGGGTCTTTGCACGCCTACACTGAGCACCATACGCAGTGACAAAACTCTAGGGGCAAAGAAAGCCAGAGAGTTCCTTGAGAATCAATCTTCATAGAAGGCCACAGCTCTGTGGGCTGAGTTCTTGGTGCAGACAACAATTCTCCCCACCTGCCTTAGTCTGAGAAAAAAAAATACCTCTCCATTTATTGGAGTGTACCAAGACTTCCATATGGTTAGATATTTTATTATTAATATTTTCTTTCTTTCTGCAACCCCATCTTAGCTTCAGAGCTAATTATTATAATGGACATAAAAATGAACAACATTGAAATATAGATACTTGAACAGTTTGAAGTGAATTTTCCAGGGTTGCTATTATCGTTCCTCTCTGATGAGCATTCAACCATTTCAGACCCCACCTTCACCTGTTCTTTCTACTTGTCTACAAAACTCAGAAGATGGCATTACCACGTGACTACAAATCCTACAAAAACTGAATTTGTTTTTTCTCTGAGGATTGTATATCTACATCTGGAAATTCTTTATGTAATTCTGACACAAGGATTTTGCTCAAATATCAGGGACAGGATTCAAATAAGAGTTCCCCAAGAAACAAACAACATAAAAATGGTTCCTATTCTTTTTTTTTTTTTTTGCCGTATTCTTCATTTTGTCATTGAATTATCATTAAGAAATAGGCCGGGCGCAGTGGCTCACGCCTGTAATCCCAGCACTTTGGGAGGCCGAGGTGGGTGGATCACGAGGTCAAGAGATCGAGACCATCCTGGTCAAC